>NC_142066.1:65239672-65542702 GCF_059756535.1 Pantherophis guttatus | reverse complement strand
CCCCTAGGGGGAGAGCCTTCTCTGTGGGGGCACCTACGATTTGGAACGAGCTCCCCCCGGAGATACGTAGGATCCCGGATCTGCTCACCTTCCGCCGCGCGCTTAAGACTTTTCTATTTTATCAAGCTGGCCTGGCCTAAATCTTCCCCCTTTTTAAATGTGGAAATTTTAAATTTTAAATTCGTCTTATTTATAGGGTCATGGGTAAGGCGTTTTAAATTGGGGAGCCATTTTGGATTTAATTCTGTTTTAAACGTATTTTAATGTTTATATTGTATGTTTTTTAATTTTGGCTGCTCACCGCCCCGAGTCCTTCGGGAGAGGGGGCGGTATAAAAATCTAATAAATAAATAAATAAATAAATAAAATAGGGAACCCCCTATCAAATCCTGTACCTGTTAATAGTGGAGTCCCCCAAGGCAGCATTCTAGGACCAACTCTCTTTATATTTTACATAAATGACCTTTATGATCATATTAAAAGCAACTGCATTCTCTTCGCTGACAATGTAAAACTATTTAACAACACGGACAATATTGCTAACCTTCAAAAAGACCTTGACTTTGTGTCAGAATGGTCAAACAAGTGGCAACTTCAAATCTCAACCAACAAATGATCTGTCATATATATTGGCAAAAAAAAATCAGAACATAAAATACAAGTTGCATGGACATGACCTTTTAGACGACCCTCACTCTGTCAAAGATCTTGGAGTACTCATCTCTAATGATCTAAGTGCCCACTGTAACAACAACAAAAAGGCATTAAGAGTTGTTAACCTAAACTTGTATAGCTTCTTCTCTGGTAATATTGTACTACTAACTAGAGCATATAAAACATTTTCTAGACCAATTCTCGAATACAGCTCATCCGTCTGGAACCCACACTGCATATCGGATATTAATACAATTGAGAGAGTCCAAAGGTATTTCACGAGAAGAGCCCTCCACTCCTCCGCTTGCAGCAGAATACTTTATGCCATCACACTTGAAATTTTGGGTTTAGACAACTTAGAACTATGCTGCCTTCAGACTGACCTAAGCATAGTACATAAAATTATTCACTACAATGTCCTACCTATCAATGACTACTTCAGTTTCAACCACAACAATACATGAGTATACAATAGATACAAACTTAAGGTAAACCACACCAAACTTGATTGCAACAGCAACAGAGTGGTCAATGCGTGGAATACACTACCTGACTCTATGATTTCTTCCCCAAACCCCCAAAACTAACCTTAGACTATCTACTGTTGACCTCACCCCATTCCTAAGAGGTCTGTAAGGGGCATGCATAAGCACACCAACGTATCTACCATCCCTATCCTAATATCTCCTTTTATTCATATCCATTTCATGTATTAATAACCATGTCTATACCTATGTCTGTTATCTAATACATGCTGGACAAAATAAATAAATTAAATAAATAAATTTTATATATGTAATATAAATATATGTATATTATATTATTATGTAATATAATAAATATTTATTTAAATTATTATTATTATTATTATTACTATTATTATTATCATCATCATCATCTTTTATTCTTTCAGTTCTTGTGAGGTTCACTGCATCCCATGCCAGTAGCCCTTCATGTAGATAATGCAGACCATAAATATGGTTTTTCAGCCAGTTACAAATCCATCTGGGGGTGATGCTATCTATCCTTTTTCTAGCTTACAAAGAAATAGGTTCTGGTCTACTTTGTCAAAGGCTTTGCTGAAGTCTAAGTATACTATGTCCACAGCATTTCACTAGTCTACTAATTTAGTCACTTTGTCAAAGAATGAAATGAGATTGGTTTAGCACAATAATGGCAAATCTTTTCAGCACCGAGTGCCAAAAAGGGAGCGTACGCACACCTGGGCGGCAACCCAGAAGAGGAGCTGCCCAGGGCGCATGTGTGCATCCGAAAATGAACTTCTGGTTTCAGCTACTGAGCTTCCAGTTTCAGCCAGCTACTCTTCTGGGTTTCTGGTGCACATACGCATGCGACGATCAACTGGGCGGTGCGCACGCTTACGCAGGAAAACGGAAGACCAGCTCTTCTAATTTCCAGCACTGCCATATGCAAAAAGGCCAGCTGATTGTCACACGCACATGTACACCAGAAACCCGGAAGAGAAACGGGTGATGCTGTGCGTGCCAAGCGACATGGCTCTGTGTGCCACTTCGTGCACGCATGCCATAGGATCACCATCACAGGTTTAGTATGATATGTCTTTAACAAACTTGTGCTGACTTCTAGCAATTACTTTATTTATTTCTAGATGTTCACAGACTTGTTTTTTGATTATCTTTTCCAGTTTCTTCCTGAGTATTGATTGATCAGTAGTTTCCTGGGTGTTTGTGTGTGTGTGTTTTTTTTTTTTCTTTTCCTTTTTTTAAAGATGGGAACAACGTCAGCTCTTTTCCTAATTCCCCAATGCTCCAGGATTTTTGAAAGATATAATACAGTGATTCTAAGATGACATCTGCCAGCTCCTTTAGAACTTTGGGATGTAATCCATCAGGTCTTGGTGATTTATATTCGTCAAGATCAGACAGGTGTTCTCTTACCTTTTTTTTTTTTTTTTGCTTATTTTAATTTTTATTTCAAGTCTTTTACAGTAATTTGTAATCTTTTATAGTTATATTTTTAGTAGGTTGGGCTATAGTTTATTTTTGCATGAAGGCTGATGCAAAGAATGAGTTAAGCAGCTCTGCTTTCTCTCTACTGCCTGTTACTTCTTTGCCATCTTCTCTTGGACTATTTCTTTGATTTTTTTTTCTTTTTATTTATATGTTGAAAGAAACTTTTTTTATTATCTTTGATTTTTGTGGCAAGTCTTTGTTCATTCTGAGCCTTTGCTTTCCTGACTTCGTCTTTGAAGATTCTGGCTATCTGCTGATATTCTGCCTTAGTTTTGCGTCCTTCTTTCCATTTTTTGTACTTGTCCTTTTAATCTTTCAATTTGTCAGAGATCTTTGTGCAGCCATGCTGGTTTCTTCTTGGACTTCTTTTTCTTTTTCAATGGTATTGGGCTTTTATGATCCTATTTCAGAGTTTTCCAAGCTATTTGAGTTGTTTTTTCCTTTAGGATTTTCATCCAAGAAATCTTTCCCAAGTTCCAAGTTTGTTAAAATCAGCTCTTTTAAAGTCTAAGACTCTGCTATCATTATGTTCTATTGTTTGTGTTTGCATTATATTGAATTCCAGTATGACATGGTCACTCTCACCCAAGGTTCCTGCAATTTCAACTCTATCACTTCTTCTCTGTTCAGGAGAATTAAGTCCAGTATGGATGTCCCTCTGGTTCTCTCCTCTACCTTTTGACAACAAAGTTGTCAGCTAGGTTGGTCAGGAAATCTATTCCATTTCTCACTTGGTGCAGAATTAGTCTTTCAGTTGATGTCAAGGTAATTGAAGTACCCCATTACTATTATAGTATGTTTCCCACATATATTTGTTAATTGGTTAGCAAAAGATACATCTATTTTTTCTGCCTGGTTGGGTGGCCTGTAGTATATATCTATGGCAATGTCATTTTTTTTTCTTTTATATTGACCCATATTCATTCATGTTTGGTTTTGTGCATTTCTGTAGCAATGTAGTGGTCTTTTACAACTCCACCTCTTCTTTTATTGGGTCTGGTTTTTTTGAAGTTTGTATTCTTCTATCAGTATGTTCCAGTCATGGGTTTCATCCAACTAAGTTCCAGTAATTGCAACTACATCATATCTACCCTCATGTATTAATGATTCATCCTGTTTGTTCCCCAGACGTTTGAGCATTTATATATAGGCATTTGAGATCTCTATGTCTGACTCTAGGTACGCTTCCTATATCTCCTATTTGGTGTTTTGAGTTTGTCTTCCTTTCTATCACACTCATCACATTATTTCATTTGCTTTCTAGGGGTTTTTTCTTGGAATTAGATCCTGGAGATCCTAAAAATTGATCACCCTCCCCCCTCAATTTTACTTTAAAGTCCTCCTGATAAGTTGAGCCAGTCATTTTCTGAAAACATTCTTCCCAGTTTTTGTGAGGTCATCCCTTGCCGAAAGCCCATCATGGAGATAATGCAGACCATGGTTCAGGAATCTAAAGTTCTCTTGGTGACAACAACCCTTTAGCCAGTGGTTCATTTCTAGAATCCTTTGTTCTCTTCCTGGATATTGACCTTTCGTTGGAAATACAGATGAAAAAACTATTTGTGCACCTAACTCCTTAAATTTCTTGCCCAGCTGCTCATAATCACTCAATATTATTTTTAGGTTCATTTTTGTGTCATTTGTCCCTACGTGTAGTAGTAGAAAAGGGTCATAATCTGTGGTTTTTATTATTTTGGTTAGGTTCTCAGCCACATCTTTGATTTTTTTTGCTCCAGGGAGACAACATACTTCTCTAGATTAACTGTCTGGTCTACAGACAGCTGGTGCTGTTCCCTTGAGAACTGAATAAAATTTCCTATAATGAAATTGTCCTTATTACCATCAAAATGTGACATTTACAACAAAGAAATAAACAGTTTCATTTGGTCATATTTTATTTTAATGACATTTAATGCAATTTAATTGTGTAATTAAATTTTGTAGATACAAATAGCATCTTCAACAGAAAAGAATCAAAACTCTTATTTATTAAAGAGTTTAAAAGCAGAGAAATAACTGTCCTGCAATAGTTCCATCTAGAATACTCAATTCATTTTTCTTTAAGTAAAATCTGATAGCTATGTTCATTTGGTCCAAAATGTGATTTTAAATTTGGCTTATACAACATTATGAGCGAGTATATTTCCCCCAGATGTGCAACATAAAAACAGATGCAATAAAAAGAAGACTCATAACGAGAACTGGAACAGGGCCTCTGAAAATAAAAGAAAACAAGAGGGTGTTAATTATAGGAATAAGCAAATCAAGTTTTAATTTTATATATATAATTAAATATATCAGTTCTGACTGAAGAAGCTTCTGTGATAAGAAGCTTCTGTGATAAGAAGCAAAATGTCAAAAAAAAGAGAACCCCAACGAAAATCCAGTTGCCTCTTGAAAAAATATTTATATCGTCCTTTGGGACAATATAAAATATAGTAAATTACAAAATAATTAGGTAAGTGCAAAACATTCTTATGTACAAACAAATCTATCCATGGAGCATCTAGTTTCAAGTAGTGTACCCAAAAGAAAACATGAATAAAAGGAAGTTATTTTGTCCTGGGTATGAAAAGAAGAATGGGAAAAAATTAAAGCTGAAATGTTTGCTTAGCAAAGCTTGGGTCTATGATGATAATGTGAGAAACACTGAATGGTCAAAAGGAGGAAGTTAGCTCCTTGAAAAGTCTTTGTGGCATTCGTGTATACCAGGAAGGATTCAACAGGATCTGATGTGTGGACACTGGTATCAACAACAGCCGGGAGATAAAAATGAGGAGGGATGGTGGGCTGTTTATTCCTCACTGTTGGTGCTGAGTCCATTGCAGTAAGGAATAGGTACACAAGCTATAAAGAGTAAGGGGGTTGAGGGGTCTGGCATTATCAACCTTGCCATTCTGAAAAATCAGGCCATAGTTAAGTCATGGCACACCTATGACACGTGTCAAAGGTGACACATCATGACATTTTGGGTAATACACCAGCAGTCATTAAACTATTCTTGAAAGCATGTCCCATTCTCACACAATTTTCAGAAGCTTTGGGGGATTGATATGTCAAATTAGGATTTTTTTAAATTGACATATTGAGTCAAAAGATTTGTGATCATTACTATAATCCCTCTGAGGTTTTGTTTCAGCCAAAACCAGGAACAATTAAAACATCCTGGATTTCTTTCTAACAAACCTTAGCTAATCCACAATGGTCTGGAAAAAATCTAGTCCTTGATGTCTTATTTTGACCATTCTAGAGTACAACCCTAGGAATGTGTACAGGTGGTCCTCAACTTACAACCACAATTGACTCCAACATTTTTGTTCTTAAGTGAGATATTTATACAGTGAGCTTTGCCCATTTTATGACCTTTCTTGCCACAGTTGTTAAGTGAATCATTGCATTTGTTAGTAACATGATTAAGTGAATCTGTGTTCACTGACTTTGCTTGTCAAAAGGTCACAAAAGTAATCACATGACTCCAGGATACTGCAATGATCATAAATGAATCAGATGCCAAGCATCTGAATTTTGATCACTATGGTGATGCCACAATGGTCATGTGTGAAAAATGATCATAAATCACATTTTTCAATGCCATTGGAACTTCGAATGGTCACTAAATAAATTTTTGTAAGTCAAGAATTATCTGTAATTCGCACTGCAAGGGTAAGTTTGGGGACTTTATTACAATGAGGCTTAAAGCAATTTAGTCAATTTTCCATTTATCATTAAGGATAAATATATCTCTATTTACACAGACATAAATGTACTTTTTACATAAGAAATACTGTGTATTTTATTTAGTTTGACTCCTTATTCAAGATTTTATTCACTGTATAAAGATATCTTGCTGTCAGAAGACCTCATGAACAAATCTCAAGTTCTAGATTCAAGAGTTTAAGAAATCTCAAGATTTAGTTTCATGTGAGGTGGCAAAAGAGAGATGATTTTAAAAGTAAAGTGAGAATTAATGTAAGCATCAAAAATAGTAAACAATCACCAAATAAAATGTGAGAAAATATTTACCAAGCATAAAATGTGAGAAAATGTTTGCCAAACTTCTGCTTTAACTTTTTGTTTATGTTTTAGCATACTATTCCTTGTTACTATTTTAATAATTATATTTTCATTCTGTACCTCCTTTTAAATACATATGTTTTGTAAAGTACCTAGAGACTAATCAAGTAGTCAGATAAATTTTATATCTAAATCAAATTAATAAATCCCTGACCTATCTTGACTATCTATAAACATTTGTTGGAATACTTGACAAATTCTTGAGATTAGTTAATGGAAGAGAGAGGTAGCTGCATGCCATCTAGGGGAATTCAATTTGTGGAAGTCTGAAGCCTTGGAAAAGAGAGATCTTTTTTTCCTCTATATAAAAAATAAAGAAACACAATGCATATTTACAGAAAAGCCTTACTATTTAATATAAACAGTACTTAGTACTAGTTTTAGGTAAATACCATAAACTGTACCAAGCCAAATTGTTGTGTTTGTTTGCTTGTTTATTTATTATTAAAGAGTTACAACTAATGCATTATAGACTATCTATTCCCTTATTTAATAATGGAGAAAATAGTTGAAATAAGAAATATAAATTATCTAGCAATTCATAAAAAATAAAAGAAAAAATACTTTATTCAGTTCCTGCAATTATTACAAAATTATTACATACTTTGATATGAGTAGTGGTGTGAAGTAGTTGGATCTGAAGAAGCAAATGGTCCTTTCAATCCAAATAATGTATATCCCTAGATATGAGTGCTTTAATGTCCACAACTGTCTTTATCAGTATAGACTTATATAGTGTTATATATACAGTGTATATAAAATGCCTGCATTCATACACATTTAAGTCAATCTTGATTCCTGGCACTTGTCTGGACAAGTCCATGCAGTTTTTTGGCAACATTTTGGGAAGGGGGGTTGCCACTGCTTTCTTTCTTAGACTGAGACAGACTGATCACAAATCATTCAATTGACTTTCTGCTTAAGGCAGAATTAGAATACACAGTGTCTAATCTGGTGCTTTAAATACCACATCAAACTGGCTGTCAGACCTAGAATTTACCAATTGCTCATGTTATAAACTGCTAGGCATCTTTTAAAACAACTGCATAAGTAATATTTAGTAGTACTTCACAGTAATCATGCATTGCATGAAAAAAAATTCTCAAGTAGTTTAGGTTTAAGTTTAGGTTTATTTGATTTGTTTATCTGTTCTTAAAGACAAGGTGTCAATATCAGATACAATTATGCAAAGATAAACCTCAGAAAGTTATGGAACTATCGTAATACTGTATATCTTCCCATCTTATCCTGAAGAAATAAGCCAGAAGAATATTATGAATTGTGATACTAAAAAGTCAGGAAAAATTACATGTTAATCTCCCTTGCCAATACTTCCCCATATATTATTCACTATATTAATTGCAAATGTTTCTACCACAAAGGCAAAAGCAGAATAATGTGCACAATTTAGGCTTCTGGGAGCAAACACAACAACCACTACTCCAATACCTTATGGACTAATGCGAAATTTGATGATTGTGAGAAAAATCAAAGCCCATAAAACAACACTACAGAAAATTTGGTTCCAAATCTAATTACTCTTGAAGAAGAAGCAGATTAGCAAGAAAGAAACACTCACTAATAAATTATTCATTACTGCTTTAATGTCTATGGAGATTCTCTGTCATTCAGGTCATGGTTGTCCCAAAGGTGCTTTTTCAAGAGGCAACTGGACTTTTTAGTTTTTCTTTGAAGTTGTTTTGCTTCTCATCCAAAACACTTTTCCAGCTCTTTATATTGCCTTTATATTTTTACTTACACTTTGAGACCAGGGGAATCCTCTGTGTAAAATCTCCACATTCCTCCAGTACCAGCAGAAGTTGAACGACCTGCATTCCTTGTTCCACAGCTTGCATTTTTCCTACAATAAAATCAGAAATTAAAATATATCAAGAGTAACCAAGCATACAACTCTTATATCCACGACATACTTTGCTTTTGTATCATTCAATTTTGACTGAAAAAAACTAAAATAATTACATGATTTTACAAAACACAGTCTTGTATCAAACCTAGATGGAAAACTATGCCTTATTGAACTATAATTCGCAGCATAGTTCCTCAGTGATCATGCTAGTAATTAATGGGAATTATACTTCAGTAACTTTAAGAGAACCTCAGATCTACCATTTCTATCTTCCAGTTACCTATGATTTACTTAATTTTTTCTTTTATTCCACTTTTATTATTTTATAAGTAATTCAAGGCAGCAAACGTACCTGGTATTCCTTCCCCAAAATAACCCTGTGAAATGAGTGGGGCTGAGAGAAAGAGACTGGCCCAAAGTCACCCAACTGTCTTTCTGCCTAAGATAGGATTACAACTCATAGTCTCCTAGTTTCTAGGTCAATACTTCAACCATTAAACCAAAGTGGTGTATATCAAAACTATGACATGCACAACAGAAAGTTAAGTGTTAAAGATGTTTCTAAACAAAGACTGTAGCTTCTAAATCTCTCCAACTTAAATCATTAGAGATATAACTACAAGGAAATATCCCACTGATACAGATAACAAATGAAGCAACGAATACAGTTTCTCCACATTCCATGATAATCTTTCTGGCATTTAGAATCCACTCGATCATTAATGGCATCAGTTTTTTTTGAAAAGTACAATTCTCTGCTACTATCTATTGTTCGTTCGGATGTGTATAGCTTAGTTCTGGTGACTGTACAGTGGGGCTGTATTTTATATATGTACACGATTGTAATTTAAAACGAGTGAAGAGTAAGCACCGATCCGTTGTGAGCCAAGTTTCTACTGCAATTGCACCGCTATTAATTTAACCACCAACAAACGTCTTTATATTCCTACCTCTGTCGCACTGTGGATCCTGTCGCACGCGGGGCTACTGCTTTGCTAGGGGAGCGACTGGAGGCACCCACACTGGTGGCGCTAGGATTGGGACCCGGCTGGAAATTAACGTTAGAGACAATTAGATGAAGACCTTTATGTATGCACGCATACCCATCCTTCTGTTAACAGCTCCTTTGGCTTACCATAGCAAAGGCGTCACACAAAGCACGAACCTCTTGAATTCACAGGACACGTCTCCGTCTGAAGAGAGGACCTGGTTTCTTGCCACGCAACAGGTCCCCCGTTGGAACCAGGAGACTACTTCACTGCCCGACTAGAATTCTTCTCATACCCGAGGAAATCACCCCGCCAGATCACCCTTTCTTTCTTTCTTTCTTTCAACAAAAACAGGCTGAATTTTTCTTTTTTATTCCCGATGGTTCCTTCCTAACTATGTTGTCCGAAAGTGAAAAAGAGCAGGCAGTGCTTTAGACTCTATTTCGGAGAAACAAAACTAAAGCTGAGGTGTCTATTTGAGTGATCCGGATATGTTTGTCGTAGCCGTGCCCTGTACTGCGGAAGCTTGGGCAGCGGACGTCATCATGGCCGCAACGGATCATAAAGCAAATGGCGAGGAGGAGCAGCGAAAGGGACCTTCCGTTTTTTTCCTGCACCCGGATCTCGGCATCGGTGGGGCAGAGAGGCTGATAATAGACGCAGCTCTAGCTCTCCGCGCACGAGGCTGCCGCGTGCAAATTTGGACGCCGCGCTATGATTCCTCGCGGTGCTTCTCCGAGACGGCTCAGCTAGACGTTCGCATAGCGGGCGACTGGCTGCCGAGGAACATTTTCGGAAGATGCCACGCGCTCTGCGCCGTGCTACGCATGATGTGGCTGGCTCTGCATGTGCTGCTGCTTAGTGGAGAGGAGTTTGATGTCTTTGTTTGTGACCAGGTGTGTTGAGCGCTCGGAGAGCCTGTTCCTGAACGTTACATTACATTACATATAAAACCTTGGAATTCGCACCAAGTCACGATATGTGGCACACAGTGACTTCTATGCCTTTTTCTTTCTCCCCATAATTTCTCTTTAATTAAGGTCACAGCTTAAGAAAGCGCAAGGAAGAGGTACTCGTTTTTCTATTTTGACTCCCTACTATCCAGTCACAATTAAGGTTCTAGGCCAGTCATATGAAACTTGGGCACAGCCTCCTTCCTCTCTCACGTTGTAAACAATTTTATGCTTACTATTTTAGAACTATTCGTATTCCACGTTAAGAGAAAGTCACCTATTTAAGGAAATTGTGTGCCTTTGAATGTTTAGCTTCACCTGCAGTGTGAGACTGCTGTTCTTTCCTGAAGGATCTAGAAAACATTATTACACTATATTATTTTAGAACATTATTCCATGTTTTGCACCTTCACATATTTAAGAACTAGCTACTTTGGAACTGTCCTAAAAAAATTTTTTTTAAAGCTGTCTCAGGATATATCTGTGATATGTGTTTATAATCTTTTTTCTCTTTTTGGAAGCATGTTAATAATTGGGCATCCAGGATGTGACAGTTACTTTAAAAAGAAATTCAAGTGCATCTCTGATCTTTTAGGTATTTTAATAGGTCCTTAAAAACAATTGCTCAATCATGGAGTATAAAATAACCAAGAAGATTCATTCTTTCCTTCATTTCATAAAGCATACTTTTTCAATTGAGGGGAAAGAGTGGTTCTCACATATTGCCACATTCACCAAGCCAGAATATTTGGCCTCTTGCATCTTTTACAGAATTTTCTCCAAAATTGATATGTCAGCATTAGACAATAAACACTTGGAGGGAAGTGTTATTTAGATAAACGTTTAGATAAACAAAGGAGACTAGCTGAGATTTATATCTAATATAAAAATCAGATTTTCTCTGACCTCAGAAATGACAAATTACCAAAAAATATATATTCTTTGGATTGCTAATATTAGCTGACATTCTTGAGAAAAATAAATAAATGATAACAATTTTGAAGTAAATATCCATAGGGGTGATGATCAAGATGGAAATCCTTTGAAAATTTAATATAAGAGAATGCCTCATTTAATACAAAATCTTAGTCACTTTTTTAACACATTAACTTTAATCATAATACACTTTTTTCCACTTTTTTTTCTTCTTCCTCTAGGTGTCTGCATGCATTCCAATACTACGTCTAGCTCGGACTCATAAGAAGGTTTTGTTTTACTGTCACTTTCCTGATCAACTTTTAACTAAGAGGAAATCATTGCTTAAACGCTTCTACAGAGCTCCACTAGATTGGTTAGAAGAGTATACAACTGGCATGGCTGACTGTATTCTTGTCAATAGTTACTTCACAGCAAATATTTTCAAACACACCTTCAAATCCTTGTGTCACATGAATCCAGAGGTCCTTTATCCCTCTTTGAATGTCAATATTTTTGATACTGCTATTTCTGCAAATATTGCTAATATAGTTCCTAATGGGAACAAGAAATTCTTGTTTCTTTCCATCAATAGATATGAAAGAAAGAAAAATTTAGTTTTGGCTTTGAAAGCATTACATGATCTTCGTGGTAGACTTGATGCTCAAAGCTGGAGTGAAGTTCATCTGGTTTTAGCTGGTGGTTATGATGAGGCGGTTATTGAAAATGTGGAATATTTTGCTGAATTAAAAGCACTCGCTATCAAACTTCAGATTGATGAGCATATCACATTTCTGAGATCATTCTCTGATGAGCAGAAGGTAGCTCTTCTTAACAATTCCATATGTGTCCTGTATACACCAAGTAATGAACACTTTGGTATAGTTCCGTTAGAAGCTATGTACATGAAGTGTCCAGTTATTGCTGTAAATTCCGGAGGACCCGTGGAATCAGTTGTAGACAATCAAACAGGTTTTCTGTGCAATCCTCTTCCAACCCAGTTTTCAGAAGCCATGGAAAAATTTATAAAACATCCTAATTTAAAGAGGACAATGGGAGTTGCAGGGAGAATCAGAGTTTTGGAAAAGTTTTCATCGGAAGCATTCACTGAAAAGCTGTATCAGTATATCCTTAAGTTAATATTGTGAAATAAAATGCTGTTATATAGTTATTGATTGGAAATGCTTAGTTTTATATACATTCGTTGACACTATTGCTGCTGATTTGAAATCTTTATATGTGACTGTGTCTTGACTATTTCTGTCTTTAAAACTGGGTCCTGGCACGTAATGAAAGTATTTGAAATTGCCCCGAGACATTTTGGATATTCATTTGAAACTATTTTGAAAAATTAAACCTTTAGCTCTAACAAAGTTATTGCTACTGTTATTATTCATACTAGTACTTTTAGAGACTACTCTTGAAACTGATATGAAAAAGACTGTTCGTGGATTTCAGACATGTCACATTCATGGATTTCAGTGATGTCACGTTCAGTAATCCATGGCTATTTATGATATATACATGTGTGTACAACATTGTAGCTAATTTGGCTTTTTTTCCTTAACATGATTCAGAAATTTAAATGAAATATTTTTTAAAAAAAATTATCCTGATTTGAGAAGTTCAAAACTGAAAGGACAAGAAAATTATTTTTTAAAGTTACATTTTAACTTCCCAGAGGATGGTGGGAGGAGCTGCTGGCTGTGAGTGGGGGAGACTAAGAGGGAGTACAGAGGGCAAAGTTAGAGTGAACCTGCCTCCATTGCATTTGCATTTTTATCTTCCCAAAATGTAAAGATAAAATTTAGTTCTTAAGGGTTATCTTATTTTTTAAAATTACACTTTTGTCCTTTAAACTTATATTTAAAATTAATATTTTAAACTTTAATGTCTTCTTTTTTAATGTTTTATGTAATATTTGACAATAAGGAGCTAGAATATTAGATTTCATATCCAATTTTTAATCAAGAGATTTTTTTTTATTGAATTGTAAAATATATCTGATTAACACCATCAAAATTAATTTCCCAGTAAAGGAGCCCTCATTTTAGTAATTATACTTTTTCAGTGTTCAATCTTTATAACTCCATATTGAAATTTTGCATCCATTTAATCATATTAATACTATATCATCAACATAGGATTTCTATTTATGCTCTTGTGAAGCTAATTTTACTCTTCATATTCTGTATTCTTGACATATTTGAATTGCCAAAACTTCTAATGTTAATGTTAAGTACAAAAGGGGAGAAAGGTCCTTTAATATTACTTCATACCTTCAGCATAAATGGCTGAGGCAAGTCCGTTTGTTTCTCACTATTCTTGTTTCTCTACAACATGAAAATAACTTTTCTACTGTTAAAGAGCAGACTGAGATAGACAGCCAGATTTAAGACTTTTAGGGAATATTGTATCAGCCAATCAGTTAAAATTTAGTCTTATATTGATCCCAAGACAGCTGTGGGCCTTATTCTTAATATGACAGATGTGCACTCCAAGAGGCCTGGAACTACACCTCAAGAGGTTCTGTATGCACCTGCTTATTAGGATATCATTAATATATCATTTTTGCATCCTATGATAATGTCATACAAAAGTAAAAGGGTAATAATAATTACAAGTTGTTCTTCAGAACAGAAGAATATCAGGGTTACAACGCTGCTGGACTTGTATTCTGATGAAAATAGGAAGAATCAGAATGATTTAGGGATAAAAGTGTAAGTGATTCCAGTAGTGGTGTAACTAGTGACTTTACTCTGGCTGAGACAGTTTCAGCCATCCTCCACAATGCCTTACCTGCACCCCCTCCAGCTCTGAAAACCAACAACCCAGTATTAAGCAGAGGTCTGTAAGAAAGTTTCAACAACAAAGAGAAAAACTTGTGAGATTTGCCAAGAGGAGACATGCCAAGAAATGAGCCCACTGAAGAGTAAACTGCCACAGCTATGTATTGGGCGGAGGCTCAGCCTGCTGATTTATTGGCCACCTTCCCTGGGAGCAGAAGCTAAAATAATTTTTCAAGACTCAGTTCAAGTTTACTTTGTTGGGTTGTGCTAAGAACTCTAGATTCCACCTCAAATTGTTTCTTGTCTTTTCCCTTGGATTTGGCTGTTGGATTGCTAATGTCAACCTGTGCCAAGGGTGTATCTAGTTTTATAGTTACCCTCTGAAGATACTTCTAAAAAGAATTACTTTAAAAGTTCTGCCAGAACTAACATAGCCCTGAACTATGGCAGACATCCAGCTTACAATCTTGTTAGCTAGCAACCATCAGTGCCAGCATAAAATAGCTAGAGCCAAAGACTACCCTGTTTCCTCCAAAATAAGACATCCCCTGATAATAAGCCCAATCGGGCTTTTGAGCATATGGCAATAAGGTCAAGCGCTTATTTCAGGGTTCAAAAAAATATAAGACAGGGTCTTATTTTCAGGGCAACACAGTAACTATTCTCTGGCTTATTCCCACCAGGGAACAGACAAAATTATTACATAATCTGCATGTAACTGAGCTGGAATTGTACAAATTTGAGCTGGAAACACTGCTTTAGGTTCTGGATAAAAAAGCAAAATTTTATCCTTTTAATTTTTTCCCACGGACACTCTCTTCAAATCATTTGAAAGCCTCAAATTAAGTTCTTTCTATCAAAAGACTGCACTCTTTAGAGTTGTTCATACCAAAATAAGATTCCAAACATAAAACAGGTAGTCCTCAACTTACAACAGTGCATTTAGTGACCATTCAAAGCAGTAATGGGTTTCAATTTTGGTTGCTACTGGTTTGCTTGTGGGTGCGCACTCGCACTCGCGATGCTTCTGCGCATGCGCAGAGATGTCCGGGCAGGTGGGCAGAGCCTCCCGCCACAACCGCTATTGGTTCGCCCAAACCGGGGTGAACCGGTAGCAACCCACCACTGGTTCAAAGTTACAACAGCATTGAAAAAAGTGACAACCGTTTTTCACCCGACCGTTGTAGCATCCCCATGGTCACAGGATCAAAATTCAGATGTTTGGCAAGTGGTTCACATTTATGATGGTTGCAGTGTCCCAGGATCATGTGATCAGCTTTTGCAACATTCTGACAAGCAAAGTCAATGGGGAATCTGATTCACTTAACAACCATGTTATTATTTTAACAACTGCAATGATTCACTTAACAACTGCAACAAGAAAGGTTGTGAAATGGGCAAAAGTCACTTAACAAATGTCTCATTTCACAATAAAAAATTAATTTATTTTTATTTATTTATTTATTAGTCCAATTTATATGCCTCCCTTCTCCCTAAACTCAGGGTGGCTTACAAGGCATTATAGCAATAGCCTGCATACTTTTTTGTATATACCTGCTTATTAGGGCTTTCGGGGCCCTCCCAAGCGGTGTTGTTCTATACAAAGTTGGCTTATTACCCCCACAATCCGGGTCCTCAATTTACCTACCTCGAAAGGATGGAAGGCTGAGTCAACCTTGAGCCTGGTGAGATTTGAACTTGCACTAATTGCAGGCAGCTGACAGCTAAATGCTAGCACTTAACAGCACTTTAGTCCGCTGCACCACCGAGGCAATTGAGTTTGGGCTCAATTGTGGTCATAAGTCGAAGACTACCTGTATTTGCCTAGCCTAGACAATGCTTAAGGTGGGGGCAGGTGTTCCTTAATTGATGGACTACATGTTGAACCTCTGAATGCCTTAACAAATGCAATGATTCACTTAACAACTGTGGCAAGGAAAATCATAAAATGGGGCAAACTCAACAAATGTTTCACTTAGCAACATAAATTTTGGGCTCAATTCGAGGACTACCTGGACTTTATATGTCAAAACCAGTACTTTGAATTACCTTGAGAATTAACTTTTAGGGACACATTTATAGCATTTTGCACAATCTGAATCTATTTGCTCTTGGAAGAGAAAGGTGTAGCTCTTCACCCCCAATCCTTACTAATGCTTGAACCAGAGAAGACTACTTTAAAGCTTAAATAGAGAATTGTTGACTTGGCTCTGCACCACAACATGTGCTAAAGGGGAGATTCAGTAACATCCTACATTCACAGTCCATCTGTTTATGCTTGGACAAAATCATCTGACACAACTTGTGATGTTTCTTCTATCAATTTGACATTCTAAGTTAATATTCCCACTACTTAATATACAGGAAGGCTTGAAATAGGGTGTCTTTAATAGCTGAGGAAAGCAATATATTAAAATGTCTACAAAAATAGTTCAGTTCTGCTTAACTGCATGTGCTGTCAAAAGTTCATAGGTTCGAATCATGCCTGGGCTTGGATGGTTTCATTACCTATAGTAAACTAAAATGTTTGTAATTGCTACCATCCACAACTTAATTCCTCACTTTGCTTACTATTTTAAATTGTACTGTTTTCTTTTAACAATAATTTGATAACCAAATAGAAGAAATAAATCATGGCTGTGCAATTCCTGCGTAATTACAACCAGCAGAAGAAAATGTATCATTGCCTCTGATATGTGATTCTATTATCAAATCGTTCCTATTAGGGAATATTTCCTAAACAAGAACTGCCTTTCTATAACTTTAATTGACTTCAATTTTGTCCTACATTATGTGATATTAGGACTGCACTATTATGATATTAGAACTGCACTATTATGAAATCAGATATCCTCCATCCTATACCTGGGTGTTTGATTCTTTTTTTTAAGTGATGAAAATATCACTTATCTCCATTAAATTCCATTCTGTTATTTCCAACCCACTTTCAATCCATTTCTCTAATGTAATTCTAGTTCATCGTCTTCTAAAGCAAACTCTTGGCCCGCGGGCCGAATATGTCACATGACGCCACTGTGACGACATGAGTTTGGTACCCCTGTTCTAGATTATAGAATATTAGTTATATGTCAAGTGCAGGAGTCCATGCAACTCAAATGAATAGAGGTTTATTGTATGCTAATGCTGTCTACAAGAATATGAATTGCCAATGGACAAAGCAAATTGGCAGTAGATAAGTCAATGGAATTCAAGGTAAGTGTCTGGCCTGCCAGCTTCTTCACTTTGTTGTCACCCTATCATAAAACGCAAGGAAGGGGGGAATGAATTTGGCACAGTAACATGTGGGCCTGGAAATGAGGAAACAAACAACAAGAAGAAAGACACAATGACAGGAACCAGGGAGGCCAAACCAGAATAAACAATCCGCCAAGGACACCTGGCCTGGGAACCAAATGAAATTACAGTGAGAGGCACCAAACATCCTAGCAGTTCCCAAAATATCAGAAAGGCATACTACTGGACAATGGTGGACTGGTCAAGGGGCGAGGCCCAGGGAAAGGAGGAGAAGTGTAACCTTTGTGTGGGAATATCAGATCTAGCTTTATTTTCACTCGGGGGGGCATCTTTGGAGAGTAAGACTCAGTGAAAGTCTAGATACACCTTCATTGATAGAGGCAATTGAAGGTGGAAGGCTAAAGAACCTCAAATGGTCCCACAAACAGTGAAAGCAATTAACCAATGAAATAATTTGCTTTCAGAAGTTGTGAGTGCTCACTGAAGGCTTTCAAAAATTTCTGGACAACCATTTGTCTGAAATGATATATCGTTTCTTGCTTGAGCAGGGGGTTGGATTAGAAGACCTCCAAGGTCCCTTCCAACTCTTATTATTCTATGTTCTAATTTAGCACCTAGCTTCTTGGAAGGTCTTGAAGATGCCAAGAACTTGAAATAAAGCCAGGTCTTGTCTCCTATTGCTATGGGCAGTCTCTTCCTCTGATGGGCATCTACTGCATTCTTGTAAGACTGTTTTGCTTGATGAGCTGTTGCTTTAAAAAAAATCTTAGACAGCATTTTGCTTTTGCAGTTAAGTCCAGTGAACGATGATCTGGCAACACTTTGGGGTGTATGCCCTACATGGCTTGAAATAAGTGCAGTGAATTGTTCTAAGAAAATTTTGCAAGGGGCAATAACAATGGCTAGTTGTCTTGGTAGTAAGTGCAATAGCCACTTGTGTCATATTTATTTAATTATTTATTTATTAATCTCAAATGTACACAATAAGTAAAATACAAAAGAAAGAAAAAGAAAAAAAATTAACAAACATCTCCAATTTCATTTTAAATCGTATTTTATTCCACTTTCATTTTAAATTGTTTTTATCAGATTTTAGTAATAATTTGTGTCTGGAACTCTGCACTTTGATATGGCCCAAGGGCTAATCAATACAGTAAACTAAAACTAAATGAACATCTGATACCAACAGCAAAAACACAAAAAAATGTGAATATATGGTTGACAACTAGTATTAAACATAAAAGTCTACTCTGGCTGAATGCTGATAAATACATCAGAAAAATCTAATGTATTCTCCTTATCTTACATTAAAAAATCTGTGATAAACTTTCCCATCTATACAGGTAGTCCTCAGCTTATAACAGTTCATTTAGAGGTTGTTCAGTTACAATGGCACTGAAAAAAGTGACTTATGACTGTTTTTCACACTTACCACCATTGCAACTTCCCCATGGTCATATGATCAAACTTCAGATGCTTGGCAAGTGACTTATATTTATGACAGTTGCCATGTCCTGGAGATATGTGATCACCTTCTGTGACCTTCTGACAAGTAAAGTCAATCGGTAAGACTGATTTACTTAACAATCATATTACTAACTTAACAACTGCAGTGATTCATTTAACAACTGTGGCAAGAAAGATCATAAAATGGGGCAAAACTCACTTAACAAATGTTTCATTTAGCAACAAACATTTGGGGCTCAATTATGGTTGTCAGTCAAGGACTACCTGTATTTAACAAAAATACTATATCATACTATGTCTCTGATGTGCAAATCTATTTGTCTAGTAATCAAATCAACCCAACATCTGTTCGCTATATAAATGTTAAAAAAAAAAAGTCAACAGGTAACCCCAAAAGTAAAACTAATCTTCAAATCCCTCTGCTAATTGTCTGTGACCAATAGGATGATTGCTGGATGTTTTGAGAACAGGACACTTTAAGAAACAATTAACATTCCATTCCCAGGTCTTGGGCACCCAAAAGTCTGAATGAAACTGGTTTACACCTCTGCTTCCTGTCCACACTGGTCTCTCCCCTCTTTCCCCTTTACAACAGGCCCCCTTTCCCCAGGGCCAGATTTTCCTATAGGCTAACTAGGCTTCAGCCTAGGGCCTCAAGATCAAGAGGAGCCTACATTCAAATTGTTAGCAAAATTAAAATTACACTTTCACAATAGGTGAAAGGGCCTCATAAGTGGAATAGCCTAGGGCCTCTTTTCATCTAAATCCGGCCCTGCCTTTCCCCCATTCCCCCATCCCCTTCTCTCTCAGGATTGTGGCAGATTGCAACAACAGCGATGGGAAGGGTAGCCTGACAGGGATGATAGAGAAAGCTCAGTTCTTCACTTCCACAATTATAGACAGCAAAATCTGGAGAAGTTAAAGTGTTGTCTCCCTTGGGGGAAGATATAAAACGTAACAGCTCTTGAGATCCAGGTGAGCCAAAGCTTCCCTTTTGTTAGAGTTGAGGTAGAGCCAGTTCCTCCCCATCCAGATCTTCACAGCTTCTGGCAGGAGGAGGAGGAAGAGGGGGAGGAGGAGGAGGAGGAAAGCAATGGGGATATGATTTTCAGGGGCAGCAGATGAACCACCACCGTAGGCCCAGGAGGCTTTGCAGATTTCTCTCCCTATGAGGTTGTGGCACTGGGAGGGAACAAAACAGTGCCTGGCTGTGCACTTGGCTACTGGCACTTCAGGGAGGCAAAGGGCTGGTGGGGCACCAAGTTGTTCCCATGTTGGTTGGGGTGACTTGTTCCACACCTGGCCACACCCAACTGTTGCACCATCTGATCATGCTGAGTCATCTGTGCTGACCCAGCCATACCCACTCAGTGTGTCAACCCAGCTATGTCCATCCATCCACATGAACCTGGTCGAGGTGAGTCATCCCATTTCACTAGGCAGGTGGTGCAGGTGTTGATGTTACTGTTGAGGCATTTGTTAAGTATGATACTTGTTAACATATCTGGTAAACATTGGCCACTAAATTCCTCATCTCTTTTTCCATGCCATCTTGGCATCAGCTGAAGTGCATATGTCTGGCTTATCTGTTGTTGCTGCACCTCTGGAATCTGAAGTCATGGTTTAGGTATTTCAGGCTCCAGTGGTCAGCTATACTGGACTTAACTCTTACTAATGAAGATAACAGTAGTACTTAGATTTATATTTACAGCAATTTACAGCACTTTACAGCACTATCTGAGCAATTTACAATGTCAGCATATTGCTCTCAACAATCTAGGTTCTCATTTTACTGACCCCAGAAGGATAGAAGGCTGAATCAACTTGAATCAATCAAGCAAACTCCTGACAGTAGGCAGAGTTAACCTGTAATGCTGCATTCTAACCACTGTGAAATGATAGAGGGGAGTTGATATTGACTGTGCCAAATAATTCACTGTAATCCAGGCACAAGCAATAAGAGTTGGAAGGGACCATGGACCTTCTAGTCCAACTCCCTACTCAAGCAGGAGACCCTATACCATTCCAGGAAAGTGGCTGCCAATCTCTTCTTAAAGCTGCCAGTGATGGAGCTACAACTTCTGAAGGCAAGCCTTTCCACTGCTTAATTATTCTCACTGTTAAGGGCATTTCTTAGTTCTAGGTTGTTTCTTTCCTTGATTAGTTTCCATCTTCTCTCCACTATAACTTGGATGGCCCTGTATGGCTTAGCTCATAGCTCTTCGTGCTGTGTAAGCTCACAACAGGACAGTGATCCATGAAGAGGATCATCTGTATCCTATCTATCTATCTATCATCTATCTATCATCTATCTATTTATCTCCACTCTAGGTGAGTTCAAATCATCTGGTCCAGATGGATTATATCCCAGAATTGGCAGAGGTGATCTCAAAACCACTGTACCATATCTTTCAAAGATCCTGGAGCACCAGGGAATGACCAGAGTACTTGAAAAGAATATGTATCCCATCCTAAAAAAAAAAAAATGGAAGGAAGGAAAGGAAGGAAGGAAGGAAGGAAGGAAGGAAGGAAGGAAGGAAGGAAGGAAGGAAGGAAGGAAGGTTGGTTTCCTGGCAATGAGAACAATTAATCAATGGAATAGCTTGCCTCCAGAAGTTGTGAATGTTCCTTCACTGGAGTATTTAAAGAAAAGATTGTATAGCCATTTGCCCAGAAGGATATAGGACCTTCTATTTGAGCAGGGATTTGGATGAGAAGACTTCCAAGGTCCCTTCCAACTCTGTTATATTGTTCCTGTTACTTCTTTTTGCAAAACAAGGATACCGATTGTACATTTTTTTTGTTTTCAATAAAAACAAGTTTTAAGACAAATCAAAGTTATCAGTTTACTCTAGATGAGATTTAATGAATTGTTGTTGTTGTTGTTACTCACATTTTTTTCTGAGAAGGAATAACATTTTTAAAAATATATATATATATCATAGCATTAAATTCCTGACATCTGTATTAAGTAGAAGAGCAAGGCTATGTTATATTCTTACATTTATTATCCCTGAGCTGACGAAAGGAAAGATGCTTTGGAAAATGATCTGATTAGTATCGACAGAAAGTGTTAGTGCTTAAGTGCTGGCAAATGTCCAGTAACCATCACTGAATAATCATTACCTCATCTTTCAACCTCATCCAATGACCTGCAAAACATCCCAATATTCATTGCACATCTGTGCTAGACAGATTATGTATTAGCAATTCAAATCAACTGAAAGCATAGGCAGTTTTTGCAAAAGGTGTCTGTTTGGAAAGAACTGCCCCGTTGTCTGGTCTGGATAATAAGGTGACTCTTTGTAATCTTGGAGAACAATCAATCTATCTTGAGGAGGTGACTGACCACATCCAATCTTAGCCTGACAGCACTAGAACAAAGGCCCCATAATGCATTTGACTCATCTGGTAATAAAATCTACTTTTGATTAGCAGCCCTGGCTTGTGTCAATCACTGTATGATGCACCATTGTTCTTTCATCCTAAACATAGTTTATTTACATGGAAACAAAGCCCTTTTTGGATATGGCTGGAACTCAAAGATAGCAAAATAGATTGTGCTGTCAACCCTACACACTAGACAAAGATTAATGAGTTGTGCAGACAATAAATATGAAGCAATGACCATAAATATGCTAATAGGAATTATCCTTATACACTATAATTGGTACAAAAATTAAAATGTAGTGTAAAGAATATGGGTCATCAGGTGACAGATAATCTTGAATGTGGAAGAGTTGTGCCTCCATTACATTCTTTACAGGTTTATCTTCTCCAATTAAAATTTTCAAATAACTAATTGTTTAAAAGCAGTTTGAATAATCTATTTTTTAAACAGAGCTTTGTTGGGGGGGGACTATTTATTAAAGATTGATTTCAGTAGAAATATTATTAGAGTTGCTTTTTCAAGTTCATAAAAGTTAGGTCACAAGGCAACTAATATTTGGGCTGAGCTGTCAGATCTTATCAAGAAAAGAAAATCTAGATCATTTTTAAAAGACCAAATACACATATTTAGGTAGTGGATGCTTTAAGGATATTCAAGTGACTAATTTATAATTTTATTATTGAATTTGAGATATAAAGAAATAATGACTTTTTTAACCATATAAATACTGTGTGGGTTGGGGTTTTTTTTTTTAAGCCTAAAAATTAGATGAATCAAGTGCATTATGGGACCATTGTTCTAGTGCTTTCAGACTAATATCAGATGTGGTCAGTCACTTCCTCAAAATAGAATGATTGTTCTCCAAGATCTTCCTTCAGATCTTTTTTGTAAATTCTTGCCTGACAAAGTTGAACTAAGAAACTGAAATCTGAAATGTCAGCCTATCTTACATCTGCTGTCTTATTTACTTATTCCAAAATTATTTCAAGCAGTAAAAGTTCAGTACTAGCCTAAAAAAGCTTGGTTCAAGTGCAATTGAATTTGTAGATCAAGATGAATGGTGGGTGGGTAATCAGTACTTGTTTTTTTTGTTCATAGTGATGAGCTGCAAAGTGATTATTCCCAAAGACTGGGGCCTAGTCTTGGCAGTTTATATTTATTTATTTTTTTTAAAGTAATCAGAAATTGCCAGACAATTACTCACCCGTCTGCTCCTCGCCATCATCAGTAAGATAAATGCTAAGCATCAAGCTTTTGGACTGGATGGACTCAGATAACATAATGACCAAGAAACAAACTGGATCTGGAGCAGGCTACTCCATCTTTGACCATGCTTTAATCCTTTAACACCACATCTCCAAATCATAGGTTTTTATCATTTCAGTTTTTGACCTAATTCCTAGGCCCAGTTTGAGTTGCAAATTGCAAAACTTTTTAATAATAAAACCATCATAAGTTAGGCAAGGCTGCCAAGGACATTATATTAACAAGATCCCTGTTTATAGAGAAGTCAAAGAAGGATATATTTTTGCTGTATTGTTATTTAACTAGCTATAGCTATAGCAATAGCACTTAGTCTTATATACTGCTAAACTTAACTACTCTATTAAACACATTAGTTGCTGTGATGAATTACCTTTCCCATCACCCAATGACACTAGCAATGAAACCTATCTCAGTCCTATTATATATGGGCAAATATGCTGATTTTGTAAATCGCTTAGAGAGGGCTGTCAAGCACTATGAAGCAGTATATAAATATTATTGCTATTGCTATGGAAGGCACATTGTTACCTTCTCAGACTCTGATTGACCTCTAAGGGCCAATCAAACTTTGCCAGCCATTGAGTTTCTGAAGCTCTGGAAATTAACCATAATAAAACCAAGGTGATGAACTTTGTGAAACTGCCCAAAAGATAAATTTGAAATTATTATCCTATTGAGTAGGTTAAATCGTTTGAAGAAGTATGCATAATTTTTCATGCCATGATCTCACTCAAAATGCCCAGGTAAAATGCAGTCCAATACAACCCAGAGATCTACATTATTTCTCCAGTAAAGGAACCTTATTTATCCTAGCTGCATTCTGAGTGTACTCTGCTAAAGTTAGAGCACAGCTATTGGTGCCTAGTTATAATTCTTTTGCTCCTCTAGAAAGAATTCAAACTAAATTTCACAGGAACATATTTTAACTCTCTGCTGTGTCTCTTTGCCTCTATTCTTTGTCACAAGGCTGGGAACAGTATGACTAAGACCAATATCTGGTTGTACACCTTCATATTTAACTAAACTATATTTGAGGTTTGATTCTGACAGTTTTGTTATCCTAGCCTAAAGCAAAAGTTTAAAAAAATGAGTTCTTTCGATTAACTCTCAGCACATTTCATTAGCCCAATTCTGTACATTTGGATACAAGCATACTGAGTTTTATTCTGTACTGTTTTTGACTGGATATTTGACTTGATAGCAGAGTCCAATACCAAAAGCAATTAATGGATTTAGAGAATGACAATGTAAACCATTCAGTTCCCTTGATGCCTTTTTCAGTTAGAAACATCAGGTGGTTTCTGAATGAGGTGTTATGACCAGTTTGACATGGTATAGTGGTATAGAATATTTATGGATGCTTGATTGACAAAATCCTCATCTTCTTAAACACTTTAAATTAATTTAAATTGTAAATTTAATTTACAACCTAACAGAGAGATTTAAAACAGAACTGAAGATCAAAGATTTTTTTTCTTTTTGAAATTATGAAGAGGAACCTTCCCCCCTCCCCGCCCCCAGTATTTTAAATGATTTCAATTTAAAACAAAAACTTTAACAAAATTGTGATCTAAGTAGTATTAAATGGACAATAGGGGGCAGCTGTTTTAAAAAATAGAAGAAATATTTTTTTCTGATAAAATGTCTTTGAAAATAGTAAAGCTGTTAGCCTAACAGACTGGACATTCAGAGGAGTGTTGATTGTAGTAATTAGTAGATTTTATAAAACAAAAATGTGTAGTTTGAACAAGACATTATAAAAAAGAACTGGTGAAGAGGTAACTGGTAAAAATAAAATGTTAAAGGGATTTTTGTGAATAATCTTTTTTTTTTTTTATTGAAAAAGTTTTCAAATACAGATTTTTCCCCCTTTTTTCCCCCCCTCTCCCTCCCCCTCCCTAACCCCCCCTCCCCACCCCACCCATCCCCCCCGTGACTTCTTCATAACAAAAAAAAACCTAATTCATAACAGATTACTTACTCCCTCCTCTAGATATTGACCTTTACTTACTAAAAATATTATTAATATTATAACATCCCCCTTTATCCATACATTTCAGAAAAGAGAAAAGAGAAAAGAAAGGGAAAAAAAGGAAAAAGAAAAAAAAAGACATTATACTATGACATTATAACTTCTCCACTTTAAAACTATACAATAAGTCCTACTTTAACATTTAATCTTCTATGTATATTACTATGACATTTCAAAGCAGCCTTCCCCATCAAATCTAGTTTAACATTTATTCCACTGTATCCATTTCCTCCACTCCCCTAAATATATCACTTAAAAATCCCTTTTCTTAGACTAATCAATCTACTGACTAGCTTATTCACCCACTATCAAGCAAAATTACCATACACAACATTTCTTAATATCATTGATTCACTGCCCACCCTTCTTAAAAATCTATGTCTATATTTTCCATTATATCTAAATAAAAAAAAAAAAAAAAAAGAAAAGACAATAACTTTAAATTTATAATCCATATAGTATCTTCTTTAAAATCTTTCCACTGGATTGGTAGAACCAACATCCATAATCGGGTAACATAACTTGCTGGTGCAACAGTTTATTCAAAATCTTCAATCATATCTGCCCCCATCAGTAGTAAATATCTTCTTATATATATAAAAGTAAAAACAACCACCCGAGTGACATTATAATTATATTCCATATAGTAATAATTATGGGTTTCATCAGGATTATTAATTCCCGTCATCGTAGTGGGTAACAACCCGATCTTCTGCATGCCCCAGCATAATTCTCTTGCCTTGTAATTCGAGATAATATAATATATTTATCAACACAAAAAAAAAATTCCAAAATGGATAATTCAAATCCATCAGGTTAAGGCTCATTTCACGTCCCCAAATTACGGCCATGCAGAGATCTGCCACAATCTTCAGGATGATATTAACCAATATGTCGCCTCTTCTGTGTTTACACATAATAATTCATATTTTAAAGTCACTGGCTTCACTGTTGCCTGATTTAGAAATTTCTATTTTTATGCCACCTATTTCAAGCAAGAAAGACTTCTTTCCAATCAACAACAATATCTGGTCTCCAAGGGAGAGAAAAAGAGAAAAAAAACACAGGAGCGAAGTTTTGTCTACAAATGTAGCCAGTGGTATTTATTCCGCTACATTGTAGTAATAAAAAACGGAAGGACTTTCCCTTTTTGCCTCTCCTCCAGCCGACGCCATTTTTTAAAAGGCTTTTTTTTTTTTCCTCTTTCTTTTCCTCCTCTCTCTTAAATAATTTCTTTTAAAAAATCAGTAAAATACTTGCAGTTCAGTATTACAGGTCCAGCTCACATTTTCTTTGAGTAGTCTGTTAAATTTGCAGGCTTGCTTTTGACGCCTGGCTCTGCATCAGCAGAGGTCTCCCAAAGCCCGGAGCAGCGGCTGGGGATACGGGGCATCTCATCCGCTCCGTCCCAAAAGTAAAGGAAAAACTTTTGGGACTCTGCAGAGAGTTCTACCCACCCCTGCCGGCTCTATCTCCGTTTCCTCATGGAAACGGAGTTTTTTCGAGCCACCATTCCGTTGTGAAGGCGGCTCTGACAGGCAGTGGAAGCTGACGATCCCGAAGGAACGTCTGGCAGCGACAAACAGCAAACAGGAAGTCCGTGAATAATCTTAATAAAGGTCCAGAAGTACACAGTAAGAATTTAGCAGACTATAACTATGGAGAGCTAATTGGGACTAAAATGTTGCAGACAGAGAGAAGCAAAATATATGTATAAAGGGGTTGCCTACATTTTATTTTTAACATAGCAATTGTTATACTTTCACTTCCTTGTCACAGCAGCCACCAGGAAAGCTGCCAAATTGAGTGAAGGATGTAGGGGTTCATTAGAACAACCTACAGATAAGGTCAAGGATGTCCACTAAATCCATTTTTGTTCACTTTGGTTCTTGAGATACTGAATAGAGACAAAAGACAAAAGTTCAGAAAATTATAAGAATTAAAATTAAAAAACAGATTTATAAGTTAATTACATTTGTGGATCATTTGGTGATAATTTTTAAGATTCACTATGGGAAAATTAAAGAACTTCATCTGTAGGCAGGATTAATAATCAGAAATTGGTCTTAAGTTTAATAAAAAAGTAAAATACTTGGGTATTACTATGATAAATATGAACTATATGTTATTTCAAAATAATTATGTTAAGATGTGAACTGGAATTAAAACAAAATTAAGATGGGAGAAATTAAAATTGTGACTTTGGGGAGAAATCCTATGATAAAAATTAATATTTTGCCAAGAATATTTTTGTTTAGATAATTGTTTTAACAGATGTACCATTTAAAAAATGGCAGAAAGATATATTTAAATTAATTTTGCAGGAGAAAAAAAAAACCCAACAGGTTAAATATAGTATTCCAAGATTTGAAACTATTTCACTGCTCCTAATTTGCTGACTTGAAAAATGATTTTATTAGACATGTCTTATTGAAATATGGAATATAGGAAATAGGAATCAGTCAGGCTGTAAAGTAAAACATAAATCAATAGCATAATAGTTGTTTGAAGGAATCCATCTACCATTTTCAAACTTTCCATTTGAAAAACAGGGCAATCTGGGGACTGTTTTGCCTTCTGGTAAATAATTCACCTTCTCCACCAACTCAGTTTATAGGGATTTCAGCAATCAGTAGAACATGATTTCAAGTACCAAGGCTATCTCACACATTTGATCTAGTCAATCAACCAGAATAGAGCTGGAAGGAATCTTGGAGGTCTTCTAGTCCAGCCTCCTGCTCAAGAAGGAGATCCTGTACCATTTCACACATCCAATCTCTTCTTAAAAACCTTCAGTGATGATGTACTCACAACTTCTAATGACAAGTTGTTCCACTGGTTAATTGTCCTCACTGTTAAGAAGTTTCTTCTTAATTCCAGCTTGCTTCTCTCCTTGATTAGTTTGTCCTGCTTTGGAAAATAAGTTGACCCCCTACTTTTTGTAATAGCCTCTCAAATACTGGAATGCTGCTCTTATGTCACCCCTAGTCCTTCTTTTGTCTAGACTAGCCAAATCCAAATTCTGCAACCATTCTTCATGGACTATAAGTATTCCTGGATTTACAACCATAATGGAATCTGCTCATAACGATAATAATTTGTGGCAGTTGTTAAATGAGGCACCCACATGATTGCCCCACTCAATTACCACTATCTTGGCTCTCCCAGGTGTGGTCACTAAGTAGCCATGCAGTTCATTAAATGTACAGAGGAGAAAAGTGCCTGCTGAAAGAGATTAGGCAGCTCGTCTCGATGCATGGAATGGAATTCCTGTGCTGGATTGGAGAAATCAGAATTTGGATCCAGAGCTTCTCTGGTCTTTTCTCTGGCTCAGTGTACCAGTTTCCATCCCCTTTATGTGTTAGCCTTTCTAGCCTTTAAAAATACTACATTCTCTAGCTTTCTGGCAAATGCAACCTTACAGAACGGGGATAAAGACTTTTTCCAGCCAGCATCTTTGAGAGCAATAGCTCTGCTTTGCAAAGGGACTCCACCCCACATAGGGTGAAATCCAGTGGTGGGTTTCAATTTTTTTTACTACCGGTTCTGTGGGCGTGGTGTGGTGGGTGTGGTGTGGTGGGCGGGTGAAGGATACTACAAAATCTCCATTCCCATCCCAATCCAGGGGAAGGTTACTGCAAAATCTCTTTTTCCTCCTGATCAGCTGAGACTTGGGAGGCAGAGAATAGATGGGGGCAGGGCCAGTCAGAATTTTTACTATCGGTTCTCCGAACTACTCAGAATTTCTGTTACCGGTTTTCCAGAACTGGTCAGAACCTGCTGAAACCCACCTCTGGTGAAATCCCTCTGACAGGCAGCCCTGTCTGAAAAACATTGGCTGGAAAAGTCCAAGGCAAAAGCTAAGCAGAATTTTAGAGCCTTGCTGAAAAATTAATTTCAGTGGATCTTTTTCAACCAGCACTCAGGTACCAGACGGAGTCCTGCAACAGCAGTTTGGGGCCTTCCTTGTCAGCTTCCCTGTTGACTTGCTGGGAAAGCTGACAGAAAAAAATTGTAAATGGCGATTGCACGATCACAGAGGGCTTGGTAATCCATTGTAAGTGTGAACAGATTGCCAAGGGGCCAGATAGCAATCATGTCATAGCAGAGGTGCAGCAATGGCTATAACTTTGGACATCAGTTATAAGTTCCTTCATGCAGTGCCATCACAATTTCAAACAGTTGCTAAACAAATGCTCATTAAATGTGGACTATCTATACAAGCTTAAATAGTACAGATAATTTGTAAAAACACAGTGTCAGACCTGCCCCAATCTGTTCTCCATGGGAAGTAAAACCCTCAACTCCATTTAGTTGAAGTAAAAAGGCACTTTTACTAAGAGATGCTGATTGCAGTAAAATCAAGTGGAATCTAAAATTCCCATACACCATTACAGAACTAAATATCTGGTTCCCCCTAGCCCTCCCCACATGGTCTGTCCATGTGTAGTCAATCCAACACTGCCAAGATGTTTTGGGAACTGTTGAGGTGTTTGGGCTGGTGAAATTCCAATCTCAGGGTAAACTGCCTTGAAGATGCCAGCACGCCAGCATGAACTAGATTCCAAAATGCTCTGTTCTTCCTTAACTGTCAACCCCACTCCCAACTTCCCATCATAAAAGTATACAGCTTTATTGCCCATTTGTTCCCCCCTCCCTTTCCTGATTGATGGCAAAATGCCAGCAAGATGCCAAGCCGAAAGTGGGGGATCTAACACAGAGAAATGTTAGTTTTTCTTCAGCGTCATTCTGAATCAAAGAATATTTTTTAAAAAATATAGTGGTCTGCCTTGCATTGCAGAGGAATTTTCAATAATTAAACTAGGTTGAATGTCTGAATCTCTGTTTTCTTTTTCCAGTTCTCCATATGCTGTCTATCTGTAATGTTTGTGAACAGGACAGACTTCAGCATATTGACAATTGCTTGTATGTTCACACTAATTGTTTTTCTCTACCTGCAGACACATTCAAGGAATTCCCAGACACACCAAGATCAAATCACTGTCAATCCTGCAAGTAACTAATTGCCGAACTGTTTCTAAATTCTTGGTGGGGAAAATTTAGCCAGAGAACAAATCTGAGTAAGACAGTTGGTGAAAATAAGGAAAATTTCAGCTTCTGTTTTCTGATTACTTCAAACTTTTCATATGTTTTTTTAAAAGAGGCTCTTTTATGTGCTTCCTGGAAGCAATTCAAAGACTATATAATAACTTCAGATAGGAAAAATGGGTTCACAGAATATTTCATATCAGTTCAGTTATATTTATCTGCAGTTCTATAGTTTGCTAGTCAAAATGCAAGAAAACTCTCTGGCATGTGTAAATTGGGAGGAAGTATGAAATCTTCAAGAGCAGAAGTTCTCAAAGTATGAAATAGAATACAGAACAATAGAGTTGGAAGGAATCTTGGAGGCCTTCTAGTCCAACCCCCTGCCCAAGCAAGAGACCCAATACCATTCTGGGCAAATAGCTGTCAATCTCTTCTTAAAAACCTCGAATATTAGTGGATTTACAGCTTCTGAAGGCAAGCTGTTGCCACTGATTTACTGTTCTCACTGTCAAGAAATTGATCCTTAATTTTAGGTTGGATGTCTCTTTGGTAAGTTTCCATCTGTTACTTCTTACTTTGCCTCCGGGTACTTTGGAGAATTGGTAGTCCCCCTTTTCTTTGTAACAGCCTCTCAAATATTGGAAGACTGTTATCATATTACCCGAAATCCTTCTCTTTGTTAGACTAGACATACTCAGTTCCTGCAACCATTCATTATATGTTTCAGACTTTTGCCCCTGAATCATCTTTGTTGCACTTCTCTGCATTCTTTCCAGCGCGTCAATATTTTTTTTGCATTGTAGTGACCAAAACTGGATGCAGTATTCCAAATGTGGTCTTACCAAAGCAAAGTATAGTGGTACTAGTATTTCTTGTGATCTTGAAACTCCTCCTGTTGATGAAGCCAAGAAGCCAAGAACTATAGTGGCACTTTTGCTGGACTGGTATTTCATACTTTAGTCAATTGTCCACTATGACTCCTACATACCTACAGTTTTCATACAATTTTTAAATTGTGCAACATTACAGAAGGAGAATTTTTTAAAAAATATAGATTAAATTATTACTTACAGTTGCATACCTGACAATGATTTAAAAGAAAATAAAAATAACACTGTGAAATTTGAAATCACTTCTTTTTGCCTCAGGGAAAGTTTGTAAACAGATCCAGGACGAAGTCAAATTATTTCTGGGTAATGTTCTATGAGACAAAATATATTGACATGCTGTCAATTTTACATATTGGTTTTTTAAACTATCCAACTGTGCTTTGTATTTTATTCTTTTAACTGCAAGCCATTGTTGGCAGTCAGATAGCTTATAAATTATATTAATTAATTGATGGTAGATGTTGCTGGATTGGCATTCAGAAAAACTAGTAAAACAGTAGCTACAAAAACATTCACATGAAAATAGGTGAGGGGAATAGCATATCGGGGCAGGTTTCAAAACCCGTCGCTACCGGTTCACTCATGGGCGCACACATGCTCACACATGCATGTGGTGCTTCTGCGTATGTGCAGAAGCATCCAGGCGGGTGGGTGGAGCCTCCTGCCGCCACCACTACCAGTTTGTCTGATCCGGGGCGAACTAGTAGCAACCTACCAGTGTAGAATATAAAGGGTAAGCAGCACAGAGTACATGTCACCTTTGTAAAGCACATATCTTGGTCTTATTTTTGAATTCCTTGACTCACATCTAGTAACAATCCATAATTTGACCATGGATCTGTGGCACTATGGATCTATTGACATCACATAGTACAAAGCTTTTCAAATTGTGTTCCACTGTACAATATAATATAGAAGCATGGAGAGCAGAGATATAATATTCTCTCTCCTTACTGATAATAAATCTCTCCAAAAATCTAAAAAAATCCTAAACAAACACAGAATTCCACCCACAGGAAAATATGTGAATGGAGAAAATCCTGGACTTGGAAAGAAGAGAAACAAAGTTTTCCTTGAATGCAAAGCTTTACTTTGGTGAGTTCAACTGAATAGTGTGGGTGTTGGCACTCTTTGTTGGGAAGTGAGGAACTGAAGAGAGAGGAGACAAATCACAGCAATTCAGCATTTATTACCTCTTCTTTTTATATCAACTGAAATTTTTTTATAAATTTACTTTTTAATTTTTCAGCATTAACTCATAATTCTTTTATATTATTAACTATGCATACTTTTAAGGATTATAATTTGTAAAATGAATTGAATCGATTTGTTTGCAAACATCTTTTTTTCTCCAACCGTAAATGCTGCATACTTATAGGAATTATAATTTTTGAACTTAATTCATATGAACTGAATGATCATTTATTCAAGGCTTTGTTGACAGTATAAGGCTTTGTTTACACTATAGATTTTCTGGCTGTTACAAGGCAAGCCTTTGTTTACATTAACCACAAAGCAAGACTGCAAATTTGTGAGGATTGAAACTATGATTTATGAGGATTATAGAACTGTTTCTAAACTGGTAATAATACGTTGCTGACTCTATTTATCTGTAATTATTACTCTTCCTTCTTCTATGGATTACAAACTATAAAAGATACAAAATGTTTAATACCAAGGGAAATGGTCCATGCTTCCCGATTAGTGCTAGAATCTCCCAGAGATGATTCTACTGCAGTTCACAAGAGAAAAGTCAAAAAGCGCAGTTTAGATATCAAATAAAGATGGAACCTTGTTGTTTAATTTGATGTTAGAGCTTATCAGTTTTTCATGCAAAAAGCATGAAAATGTTACATGAAAAACCAATAAATAAATGGAAAGTTATGTTATTGGTATCAATAAAAACATAAATTTATAATTATTGGTGTGGCACCATTCTCATTGCTATATCACATTTTGCTGAAAAGTTATGGAGCATAATCTCACATCCCCCTCGCGATTTTGAATTATTTTGATGCAATTTTGACCTGAAGCTCTATCTTGGAAACTGGAGCCAGTTAATCCCCAGGACTAACTTTTCCTTTATTAGTGACCAAATTCTGGTAAAATTAAGTTACTTTCATTTCCAAGACTTTCTCCTTGTAAACTAGTGAAATCAATCTAGGGATGTATCTTCTCTCCCAGAAGCAAAAATCAAAGACATCTTATTAAAATAATCAAGTACACAGATTATTATCTCTTTCTTCTCTTCCATGTGGGGATGAATGATATGACAATGAATCTGAAAACAATATCAAGAGACTATGAGCAACTTGGCATAAAAGTCAGAGTTAGGAGTACAGGTGGTGTTTTCATTTGTACTTCTTACAAAAGTCAACACCTAATGAGGGAACAAAGGATTTTAGAAATAAATGGCTGGTTTAAGGGATAGTGCCATCAAGAGAACTTCAGATTCCTAGATCATGGTCTACATTACTACATGAAAAGCTTCTGGCAGGGGATGGCTGTACCTCACCAAACCAGGAACAATGTATTTGGAAAATGATTGGCTCAGTTTATTCAAATGGCTTTAAACTAAAACTGAGGATCTTTAGGACTGGCTCAGTTTATCTAATCCCAAATATGAAACCGAAGACAACCAAACAAGGAGATAGAGAATGTGGGAAGGACAGAAAAGTCTAAAGACTCTAAAACTAAAACAGGAGAAGTTGGAAGCAAACCTGGGGTTAATCAAAAAGGAATCAGATGCCTATACATGAATGTTCAAAGTTTGAGGAACAAGCAGGGTGAATTTGAAGCATTAGTTCATGGAAGCAGATACGATATAGTTGCTATTATTGAAACTTGGTGGGATGAAACTCATGCCTGGAATGTACTGTTGAAAGGATATAAACTATTCAAAAGAAACAGGCCTAACAAAAGAGGAGGTGGAGTTGCATTATATGTAAAAAATATCACTACACCTCTCCAGAAAAGCATAAAACCAAGGCTGAAAGCCTCCTTGAATGCATTTGGATTAATATAACTTTACACTTCTGTGAGACATTGATGCAGTTCCATGAGGGAAAAAGAATAGGTTCACTCAAAGACAGCCATTCTTTTATCTCTAGAACATTGCCTTGTGACTAGGGGCTTGGACAGTGGGATTCAAATAATTTAACAACCAGTTCTCTGCCCTAATGACCAGCTGGGTAGGTGTGGCTGGGTGGACATATGGCTGGGTGGGCATGGCCAACTCAACATCACTCACATCAAGGGACACTTTGCCTCGCCTGGCCTCTCATGACCGTGGGGATGCTGCAACAGCCATGTGAAAAACAGTCATAAGTTACTTTTTTCAGTGCCATTGTAACTTTGAATGGTCACTAAATGAACTGTTGTAAGTCAAGTATTACCTGTAAAAAAATACAAAAAGCTTCTTTGCTTACAAAAAGCTGCCCTAAATACCAATCATTAGATTAGAAATACCTGCAAGCCAGAGTTACAAATCAGGCAGGGTGCCAGAGCACCTTGAGGATTTAAAATAGTTAAAATGCAATGATAACTATCAGCAACTTTTGCTCATAAAGTGAAACCCTTTAGCAGAGAGATCATTTAAGCTCTCCAGAAAGTGGTTGGGCATATTTGGACTACAAAATGCCGAACTAAAGAGACCAATTAACAAATTATATAGGGGACCTAGGTTCAAGCCTCCCAATCTTGTCAGGATCACAATAGAATTAGTACATGCCACAGATATCTAAATAAACTTCAATGTTTATTTAGCCATGTTACTAAGCCTTATTATCATGAGAGAAAACTAAACCGAATTGGAGGATTCACACCCCTACCTCCTTTTTTAAAAAAATCTTACTATCATGTGCCTTGGTCACTCCAAAGCAATGCAAAAGCACCAAAGGTGCTTTTTCAAGAGGCAACTGGACTTTCTGGAAACCAAGAAATTCCAGTTGCCTCTTAAAAAAAGCACCTTTGGGACAGCCATGACCTGGATGATTGAAGAATCCCCATAGACAAGAGACTCCTGTGCTCAGCGAACTGACAAAACACCCTTTCACACCCAGGAGAAGCAATCCTTAGATCCATTTGCACCACTTAAAGATACCAGCTAGTCTCACTCATCTCACAAGATATCCTAAGGAAATCATCCAGATGTAAGGAAAGATTACATGCCCCCAGAAAGGCAATAAAAAACCAGTGCCAAGCTTGCATCCTGCCTCTTGGAAGTAGATCCCAAAAGGACAGTGCCAGGAACCATTAAAGCAGTGTAAAAAGCTTAAAACAACCCTTTTCCTTTAACAAAGTCAAGCCCCTAATAAAGCAAAGCAAAGTATCAGCAAAGGGAAAAAAAAAATCTCTGGCGAAGCTCAGGCAACAATAAGTCTGGATATACTGCCAAGAACCTTTAACTGTTACCATGTAATAAGGCTTAACCAAGAGGCAGTTTCTGTAAGCAGGGCAATAAAGATTAGGCTAGAAACAACACCAGAATGTTTCCTTCCTGCCTTCCTTACAGGATTTGCCCTGTAAAGTGCAAAAAAACAAAAGGAGAATTCTTCCAATAACCGGTTCTCCGAACTGCTCAGAAAATTAACAAACGATTCTCCTGAATAGGTGAAAACCGGCTGAATCCCACCACTGGGCTTGGGGGATATTTTTTATTAAATCTATAGATTTCATGGGCCAAAAATGTTTAAAAACCCTGAAGTAGCTTATTGTTTCATTTTTCTATTTGTGGTGGTCCAGCGGTCCAGACCAATCTATTAGGTTGAATCTATATCAGTATTTTTCAGATATTTTAAGATATATGGATTTCAATTTACAAAATTCTCCACCAGCATTTTCCAGCAAGTTTGAAAAACCTAGTCTAGATCTTCTTCCACATGGAAATAGATATCACAATACTGGAATAAGATTGAGATAAGGTTTTTAAAAAGAGGTTATGTAGTACCTGCAGATTTTCCTCTGCTACTCCTTCTTGACTATGGGGAGTGGGGGGGGGACACTCATCTCTGTTTCATGGCCATTACAGCCAGTGCTGTTTAAAGCAATTTCCATGGTAATGTGGCCAGCATGATGTTACAGAGCATTATTACTTCTTTGCCAAAATAATACCTATTTACCTACCCACATTTACATGGTTTTGAATTGCTAGGTTGGCCGGAGCTGGGGTGAAGACAGGAGCTCACACTGCCATGTGGCACTTGGGCTGACAGTTTACCAGTCTACAAGCCCAGCATTTTAACTGCTGAACCACTCCAAGGCCCTCAAGCCAAAATCCTATCATTTCCTTCCATAATTCACAAAATTGTTAGAAATGGATTTGCAGCTTTAAAGATGGACTAGTATTAATTCTAGAAGCTCAATGTTTTGTAACAGGACTACTATTATTTGATTAATAATTTGATTAAAAACTTTGGTGTAAGTGGTTAAGAGATCAGGTTATAAAACAAGAAATTGTGAGTTCTAGTCCCTCTTTAGGCACAAAGCCAGCTGGGTGATCATGGGCCAGTAACTCTCAGCCTTAGGAAGCAGGCAAGGGCAAACTAACTTGAAAGTCTTGCCAAGAAAATTGCAGGGACTTGTCCAGGCAATAGCCAGGATGCAAGATTGACACAACAAACAAACAAATAAGCAGAATCCCCCAGACATGATTAAACATCTTTAAGAATTTGGTAGTAACAACTACAGTTTTTTTTAATGTATTTAATAATTAATAAGTTCTAAACGTATCTTATTTCTTTACATTAATTTGAAGATAAATATATTTGAATAAAACCAGAAAAAGAAGACAGAGGTTGTGATTATGCAGCTTCGTAGTCTAAAGCAGCTTTGGCAAAAGGAATTCTCAAAGTTTAATGCTCTATTTTTAGAGAATTTAAACTGTGTTTTAGGTTTCATTGTTCATATGCTTCCTCAAGTTATGATACACATTTTTAAATATGTTTAAAACAATTTTAACCTTTCTATCAATTTCTATCAAGAAATAGAAGATGGGAAACTATGCAGTTCAAAGCTTTGTAGAAAAACACTGAATAAGATCAAATGCATAACACAACTCCTTAGGTTGCCTGTTTCTTAATGAGAGCCATCTCCAGTTAAAATTTGAAACCATTAATTACCTTCTCCTCATTTATATGATAAGTGGTTCATTTTCTTTTATTGAGATTGAATCCTCTGCCAATGATCAGGAAAAGGGGGAATTGCATAGGATGTTTGATTGAATTTCATTGCTATTGGCCATTTCTTAAACAGGTTACAAGCTGACAAACACAGAAAAAGAAGTCGATATCCATTCTTTGCTTTATTGACGAGCCAATCTTTTTTGTAAACATTTCATCAGCACCTTCCATTTGTACTCAGACCTGCTATTCAGGGACTGGGAGGAAACTTGGCTTTATATAAGTTAAAAAGACGATTAGATGAAAAGAAGATAATATAGATGGGATAAATCACCAATAAATGTGAAAAACACCTGTTAATGCTTAAAAACTGAGGTACTTTTAAAATAATATTTAATTATAATTAAAAATGTGATGTCCTATTTTTGCTGCAAAGACTGTGGCACCTTATCTTGAAAAAAGTATTTGGAGCAGATAACTCAAGAAAGGATTAATTTCTTCAAACTTCACATGAATTATCCTTTTTACATCTCTCCTCCAATTCTAATGCATATATAGTTGTGATTGCTAAAAAGGTTTACTTAGTTCCAAATGGTAACATTTTTGGTGAAATAATTAATCTGAAATGCAACTACTTTTCACATAAAGCACTTTATACATAAATTGTTAGATTCAAAAAGTTTTGAATCTAGCAATTAGTTGTAGAATAAATAACCAGAATATCATTCTCGCTTGTCTCCTGTTATGTTTGCCATGGGTGGACAATGATATGTGGATATTTCAGAAAAATGAATGAATAAAAAATGGAAGTTAGTGAGAGACTAAACTGATCAGGGTAGGGCATGGATGGAGAATTAATTTTCCAAGGGGCCACTTGCGAAACGGGAACAGTTGTGGAGGGCCACTATTGCTGCCCCACTCCCATCACCCACATCTACCTGGACAGGGAGAGCCAAAGGGCTAGATGTGGCCTGTGGGCCATAAAATGCCCAGGTCTAGGGAAGGGAATAAGTGTTCTTAATCTCAACCTGTAGTAAAATATGCAGAAACAGATTGTGGGAAACCACCCCCACCCCTTAGAAGAATGAAATATTTTGAAGAATATTAAAAAAGGCAGATTATTATATTTCCCAAAGGGACAAATGAAGAAAATGGTTTTTTTAGAGGCAGAAAGCAACCCCCCCCCTTTCTTAATAGCCCCATCAGATATTTTGTGCCCATTAAGAAAGACTGGTCCACCCTATCTACAAAACAAAAGACCTTCATATCCAGGTTGATGGGATTAAAAAGAACAGGACATGATCCTTCAGGACATAATAGGATTAACCTACTACCATTTAGAAGAAGACACAGAGTTCACTACATTGCACAATCTCTTAAGGATATTTCAATCATTTCATCATCTCAAAGCAGTCCAAACTTCAACCAAACCTGGGAGCTCAGACAAACACCTAGGATTTCCATTTCCTCTTTTGCCTATAGAGCTAGCTATGACCCTTACATAACCCTTACATGACTCCATAGGAATCTGACAACAGCAAATAGAAGACATATTCTTGCACAGGAACAGGAAGCTCAAATACAAAGTCCAGGGAAGGTATAAAAACCTCCCACTCTCAACTCCATGTGGTCAGCTGCCCAGAATCACACGTGGTTGGTGGTTCTGCTTCGTCAATAAATGGACCCTCTATCCAAACAGCCTCCATTTTGTCTCCAGTGCCTTTCTCCCAGCTTGGAACTGAACCAGATGGATATTTCTTCCCACTTTTCCTCTTACCAAGGATCAAAATTTCAGTTTTCATTCATACCTCTTTGAAAGATTTGTAGTTTGTTTTGGGAATGTACTCTCTTAGGCTACCAATTATAGGCATGAATAAGAAAATTGCTTTTTATTATTCTTCCTCTCATATTTGTTAGATTCATTCATCTAGATTTTGAATGATCACAGAAAAAGATGTGCAAAGTCTATTTCACAGGAAAAAGGCTGGAAAAGCACCAGACCCAGACGGGATAACTTCCTCTTGCTTGGAAGCCTATGTTGATCAACTGGCCTCCATCTTCATCAGCATCTTCAATAAATCTCTGGAGATGTGCTGTGTCCCTTCTTCCTTCAAATCCTCTACTACCATCCTGGAGTTGAATGACTGCACACTGGTTGCTCTGACATGCATAGTTATAAAAACCTTTGAAAGCTTAATGGTGGCTCACTTGAAAACCATCACTGATGCTGCTAGACCCCTTGCAACATGTCTATTGTGTGAATAGATCAGCAGATAATACTGTCAATATTGCACTGCACTACATTTTACAACATCTTGAATCCCAAAGACCTATGCAAGAGTCCTTTCTGTAGACTTCAGTGCAGCACTCAACACAATCATTACAGAAATCCTCCTTTCTAAACTGACTCAGCTACCTGTGCCTGACCACACTTACAGATAAGCTTTCTAAAGAATAGAAAGCAGCAGATGAAGCTAGAGAAAATCACATTGAATACCCATTCAATTAGCATAGGAACCCCCCAGGGCTATGTGCTCTCTCCATTACTCTGCTCTCTATATAACAACAGCTGCATCTTAAAGGATCCTTCAGTTAAAGTACTGAAGTTTACATATGATACAATAGTCATTGGTCTCATTCAAAACAATGATAAGTATGCATATAGATGAGAGATAGATCAATTCATCCTATAGTGCAGCCAGAACAATCTGGAGTTGAACATTCTTAAAACTTTAGAGAAGGTAGTATATTGTAGAAGAGGCTTTCCTATTCTACCATCTCTTACAATATTAGACAACACAGTATCATCAGTAGAGATCTTCACGTTTCTGGGTTCTATTATCTCCCAGGACTTGAAATGGACACCTAATATTAGAGCCGTCATTAAAAAGGCACAACAAAGAATGTTCTTCCTGCATCAACTCACAAAACTCCAATTGCCCAAGATGCTGCTGAAACAGTTCTGCAAAGAAATTATTGAATCTATCATTTGTATCTCAATAACTGTCTGGTTTGGCACAGCAACTAAACAGGATAGGTACAGACTTCAGTGGGTAATTAGGACTGCAGGAAAAAAAAAAGATTGCAATCAGCCTGCCTTCCATTGAGGACATGTATACTGCACAAACCAGAGGGAGGGCTGAGAAAATATCTACAGACCCCTCATACCCTGGCCATAAACTGTTTCAGTTTCTCCCCTTAGGATGCCACTATAGGGCTTTGCATGCCAAAATAACTAGGCACAAAGAGTTTTTCCCTTGTGCCATCATTCCGTTGCACATCTAATTCCCACAGCACTGCCTTTAGACCTAAAGATATTTACCAATATAGTAGACTACATTTCTATTATGCATCTCATCTTCTCATTTTTTCATCTTCTCATTTCTAATCATTGTATGTAGAATGAGAGCTTATACACTTCCCTGTGTATACAATCACACTTGGCCAATAAAGAATTATATTCTGTTCTGTTCTGTTCTGTTCTGTTATCTGACTTGATTGGATTGCTTCTAGTGCTGTCGGGCCCTTTAGCTTCAGTGTGATTAGTCTTGCACTGTAGTAGTTGCATGGTTTTCACAATATTGTTTCCTAGTGTTACCAGCAGGCCAAATTTAAAGTTCTAAAGGGGCTTTCTATGGGGGCATAATGGAAATTAATCTAACACTACATTCCAGTCTGGGGAATCATCCCACTACATATCTGATATGCCTATGAAATTACACTTGTCTCCGTGTAGTTCAAGGTCCTCTTCCCACTTTCCCATTCTCTGGCTTTATAGACCATATAGACCATAAAAGCCATTACTTCATAAGAGAGTATTTTTTTATTTTTCACTGAGTAATTCACTAGTCCCATTTTCAATGTTCACAAGTTGATGTGAAAGGTCCCTGTTCAACTCCAATTTATATATAGTTTCATTTAAAGGAGATTTTCCCACTCTGAGGTGTACCTCCCTTGGGGAGGTGCAGACAGAGTCTAGAAGAGATTGGAAAACCTTACAATAAATCCACTTTTCCCAAACATTCATTGTATTGTTTTCGTTGTTCATTTGTGTTCATTTTGGTTTTGGGATTTTAAAACTCTACATTTTTTAAATTAAGACTATATTAAGGCAAAAAATTTAGAAAACCCCTGATTTAAAGGTTCTTACATGCTTTGGCCAAACAGGATGTTTTTAGTACTTTGAATGAGTTCCCTATCCTTTGCCAGCAGTTCATCACTCAGCCAACTCAAACTATGGCTCCATAAACCAAATTTCACCTGCAGAATTACAATTCCATTGAATTTCTAGAGAAAGGAAATAGGGCATTCACATATTGCATTTAAGATTATTATTATCTACACCTGTGTATCAAAGATATATCTTCATCCTGTGTCCATTGCAGCTTTTCCAGGATTCAAAAGAGAAATCAAAGACTTTGTTTTTTGATCGCCTCTGATAGTTCTGTCAGTGTTATCCTCTCATTCAGCATAGATTTCATTGCTTCTGGAAACTTAGGTAAATTGGCTTTTTCTAGATACTGTAAAATTTTCTCCTCTGGAAATTCCTCATCATCTTCATATAGTTTCCTATAAAAGTCCTGGATAATATTCTTTTTTCTCTCAATTTGGTAACAGAGTTCCATCTTTGTCTTGCAGTTTACTTCTCCATTTTTTCTCTTTCTCCTTTTTCAGTTTGTAAGCTAGCCATCTCCCTGGTTTGTTTGCATTCTCAAATAGTTTTGTCTTGTTCTTTTTATATGTTGCACTGGGTCTTCTTGTTCAAGAATATTTCATTTATGTTTAGTTATCTCCATTTGCTGTTTTAAATTTATTTTTCGTGGTTTCTTTTGTAACCCCGTTTTGAGTCTTTTATATTATTCTTCTTAAGTTCTTTGTTGTTGCTTCTTCCTTTTATTTTTCTTCACTATGAATGTTATAGCAACTCCTCTTATGTATGCTTTTGCTCTACCCCATAGGTTTTGTAATGACGTGTCTTCTTTCCTATTTTCTTTAAAGAAGAATCCCATTTGTTTTTCCAACGTCTGCCTAAATTCTATATCTTTTAATATTGATCAATTCAGAGTCCATCTTATACTTTTCTTTCATCCTTTTCACTGATTCTCATTGGATTATGATCTGCCCATAGATTTGTATCTATTTTTACCTCATATACATTAATATTTAATTTCATTGATATCCATACCATATCTATTCTAGACCAGGATTGATTTCTATTAGAATAGAATGTGTATTGGTTTTCTCCCGGGTTCCTTTCTCTTCGTACATCTTGTATATTTAACTCTTCTGCCATTTTAAAGAGAGTTCTAGGTAGAATCCTTCTTACTCCTTTCCTTTTTCTGTTACTTTTATAGTCCAATTTTTTGTCTATTATTGCATTAAAGTCTCCTAGGAGACAAAGATTATCACACTGTATATCACGTATAGTATAGTATTATGTAGTTTTTTATAAAATTGTTCTTGTCCACTATTTGGTGCATAGATTGCAACTAAGAGTACCCGCTTTTGATTTAATGTTACTTCCACAATCAGGATCCTTTCCTCTTCACCATTATATATTTGGTTAGCCTGAATTGTTAACATATAACACCACTCCTCTCTTCTTTTGGTATGATAATGATACAAATAGTTTCCCCAATTTAGAATACTCCAGTAATTATTTATGTTTTTCTTTTATATGAACTTCTTGTAGTGATATTATATCTAGATTCAATCTTTGTAATTTATTGAAGGTTTTCTTCCTTTTCATGGGTAAATTCAATCCATTGATATTTAATGATAGTATCTTAAGTTCTTCTTGCATTGTTCTATCTATATCTGGGTCTTATACTCCTGGTTGCTCTTATTTCTCTCGATTCTTTGGGTCTTGCTCCATTGCTCTCCATTTGGTCCCTTTTCTCTATAGCACTTTCTTTTCCTGCAGTTTCTTTTCTTCTGTAACAAGCTTTCCTTGATCTCTATCTTCAATTGCTTCCCTCTCCTCCAGTTCCCCTTTGGTACTGAAATGCTGATTGTAGAACTCCATCACTTTTTCCAATGAGTCCAATCTATGTCTCTTTTCATGCCATGTGACCAGTATTCCTTCCGGGGTCAACCATCTGAAATTTACGTTATACTTAATCAACAACATAGTTAAAAATTGGTACTGTTCTCGCAACTTTCTAACACTTCTTGGGACCTATTTCAGAACTACCAGTTGTTTCCCCCCCCCTTTTTTTTAAAAAATTGATTTATATGCCGCCTTTCTCCGGAGACTCAGGGCGGCTTACAATGCGTTAAGCAATAGCCTTCATATTTTTGTATATTTTATACAAAGTCAACTTATTGCCCCCACAATCTGAGTCCTCATTTTACCTACCTTAGAAAGGATGGAAGGCTGAGTCAACCTTGAGCCTGGTGAGATTTGAACTTGTAGTAATTGCAGGCAGCTGGTGTTAATAACAGTGCTTTAGTCTGCTGTGCCACCAGGGCTTTATACTGTATTGGCCTGTCTCTTGTCTTGTTGAGCTCTTCATCCTTCATCGATTTCTTGACGAATCTTATGTGCACCTCCTTCGGTAATCTGTGTCTCCTTACGTAGTTTGTATGTATACTATATGTTTCATCAATTTCTATCAGCATCTCTTCTTTCTCTGTCCCTAATGCTTTTGCTAGTAACTCTGCCATAACATCTGGTAAGTCTTCCTTTTCTCCTCTTCAGTATTCTGGAATCTCAGATAATAAGCTGCTTTTTCTGTTTCTAGCAGGTTATTGTGGTTTCTAATTCTTTATCTGCCTGGGTTAGTCTATTGTTTATTTCATCTACTCTTTTTTCTTCTTTCTCCATAATCTCTTCTATTTCCTATATTTTCTGTTCATTTTTTGTAATCAATTGCTGGAAATTTTCAAACTTTTCATCCATGTTTTGTATCTTTTCTTTTAATTCTCCCGTATCGTTTCTCACTTCTCCTGTTTCCTTCTTCATTTTGTCATGGGTTTTTGTCATTTTCTCCTGCATCGATTGGAGTATAGTCTGCAATTCCTTAAATGGATTTGATCTCTCCAATTGGAACATATCTTTGATTGACCTCTGACTGGATGAACTTGAGGTGGCCAATGATGGTGTGGAGGCAGGTTTCCTCCCTAACCCTATCTTTGTTAGATTTGTAGTGCGTGTTATGGTCAACAATTTTACCTCAATTTTTAAAAATATCCAACACCTCCAATTACCTTTTAATGTGTATATAACCTTCCTGCACCCCATTTAACCTATAGGTATAGGAAAAAAATGTCATTCAGATCCAATCCCACTTCAGTCCTTCCTTTAGGCCATTCTTTTTGTAATCCACAATGTTTTATTTGCAATTAGAAGAGAAAATAATAATTGTAATAATAATACTAAAGTAATAATAGTAATAAAAAGTAATATTAGTAATAAAAATAATAAAAGATGGATCATAATTTGGAACACAACACTCCAGTTATCACAGTTGTTGACATCGCGGTACCAGGAGATGCCAGAGTCAAAGAAAAAGGACTGGAAACAATCACAAAATATTGCAACTTGGCCATCGAAACTATGTGATTATGGATGAAACATGTAACAGTGATACCCATTGTCATCGGGGCACTTGGTACCATGTCCAAGAATTTTATAAGATACATCAACAAATTGCAGCTTCCTGCAATAACACCAGTGGAACTGCAAAAAACTGCGCTACTTGGAACATCGTACATCTTAAGAAGGTGCTTGGTTGATACCTAGGATTCTGGCAGCAACCCGTATCAACCATTAGGAGCAGTCAATAGTATTTGTGATGCATTTTTGAATGTTCAGTTGACTGAGTTTCATGTTTAATGAATAAAGCATATAATCATCATCATCATCATAGGACCAGGATAAGAAGAACAATTTTGTAATCCAAGAAGGACCACTATACTTGTCCTTAATGTTCTGCTTTATCTGTCCAATAGTATTATGAGTTCATCAAGAGTATTTATAATCCACAGGGCCTGTTAAATTGTCAACCTCCAGTACCTCAATATCCCAAAAAGATTAAGACAATCAGCACTTAGCCTTTAGTCCACGTTATTTGTAATCCACCACAGGTCAGCCGAGTTTATAAAATATCCTGTAAAAGAAAAAAAAGAAAGGGGGAAAAAAGGGGGTGTTCATCACTTCCACAATCCTTCAGTTTTATACCCTCTTTGCCCAGTAGATGTCCTCCTTGCTCCTTTCTTCACTTCTCATAGTAATTTAAACGTCAATGCAAGGAGGGGAGACATTTTACTTTCCCTATTTTAACCCAACGTCCAGGAAGGTGAAATCCATCTATCTATCTATCTATCTATCTATCTATCTATCTATCTATCTATCTATCTATCTATACACACACACACACACACACACACACACACACAAGTTTTGGTATATTCGGGTCTTTTCCCGTGTAAGATTGGAGTATCTTGGTGACGTTTCGATGAGGTCCCACTCGTCATCTTCAGGCTGGTGCCTTCAGCTTTGAGCCTGTGCGAGCAGCCTGCTGCCCAATTGGGAGATTAAGGAGACTAAGATAGATCTATTTCGGACTTATTAGTCCTCATCAGTTAGCCACAAACTCATCCCATGTATCCTCCCTGTAAAGGTACAGTATTTGTTTTCTTTTCTTTTTGTAGGCCTTTATGTGTATTTCTCTTTAGCCAGGTTCTTCCTACGTAAACCAAGATTTTTATGCAGCCCTAGTTCAGTGAAATCACAATCCACTAGTTTCTAGGCTTTTTTCAGGCAGCCAGCAAGCACCCTGCTGCCCATTGAGAGACTAAGTCATTACTTTCCTTATTTTAACCCAAAGTCCAAGAAGGTGACTCAATATAATTGCCTCTATCCAATATAATTGCCTCTATCCAATATAATTGTCTCTATCCAAAGTTATCTCTTCCCAAATCTTCTTTTATAAAGTTCAGTCCAGTCCAGTCTCTCTGGTTTAATTTATTTATTTAACAACAACTCTCCCTTCCTTCCTTCCTTCCTTCCTTCCTTCCTTGTTATTATAGATCTGTAACTGCTCTGCATTTTTTCCTTGCTGCTTCAAAGGCAAGGGGGAAGGAGAAGAAGTTCCCTTCCCTCCTTCTCTCTGGAGTCCCCCTTTCTTCTTAAATCAGTATAGGGAAATTCACTCACTTTGGTGGAATTTGGAAAAAACTTTCTCCAGATCCAATCCACTGTTTTCTTCCGCTTTCTCAACTCTTTTTTTTTTATTGCAAAAGTTTTACAATTACATTTTCACCCCTTTTTTCACCCCCCCTCCCCAAACTTCCCATCCTCCCTAACCCTCCCTAACCCTCCCCCCCCAGACTTCCCTATTATGTACTCATAACTAATGACACTGATATATAAGCTTGAACCCATCCCTCCCCCTGTATAATTTTTCCTCTTTGTCTCTTTACATTAAAATATTTCTAATACATTATTTTCAAATAAAAGCTATTTGATACTTTCTAGTTTGGTATTTGTTCTGAACATATTCTATCCACCTTTTCCATTCCCATTCATAAGTCTCTTGTGAACAGTCTTTTAAATATGCTGAAATCTTCGCCATCTCTGCAAAACTAGCCATCTTCAAAGTCCATTCCTCGATAGTGGGCAAAGCTTCATTCTTCCAGTATTTACCTATCAACAATCTTGCTGCTGTTATCATATACAATATCAGTTTTGTTTCACCCCGTGTAAAACCCTTAACTATACCCAATAAAAACAACTGTGGAGAGAATTGAATTTTTTTCCTCAAAACATTCTGCATGACCCACCAAATTTTTATCCAAAAAGCCTTAACTTTCCTACAGGTCCACCAAACATGATAATACGTAGCATCCAAACATTCGCATCTCCAACATTTTGGCTGAACATTAGGGTACATACATGACAACGCTTTCTCAACTCTTGCTCCAACCAGTTGTCACCACTTTGGTTCGGCCATTAATGGCCATCTTCTTCTTCACCTTCTTTCAGGAAGGATTACTCCTGACCAGCAAAACGGACCTCTGGCTGCTTGCGATCAACGGAGAACCCTTCCTCTCCCGTCACCCCTACAGGGCGACTTCGGCTCCAAGGAGCCCCCTGGGCAGACAGAAACTGGCTGTGCTCTGTGGAGATCCTACTCACACACCTGTTCATGATGACACCAGCTGGCTCCTCCTTGGAGTTCACAGATTTTTTTTCCTTTGTGCCCAGGAAAGAAACAACTGCTAATTAGGATTGAACTCTCAACCTTCTGAGTGGGAGGCAAGAGTCTTCACCACTGCTGCTCTGAATGTACAATACAATATGTTGAATAAAACAAATTATCCAAGATATCCAAGATGCCTGACACATTTTTCTTGGACACTTTAATATCATCACTCAAGAAGATTTTGGGAATTAAAATATCCATTGCAGATCCAGTTGCTTTTTCTTACCTGATAAAGATGTATTTTGAGCAGATAATTCTCTGGATGCTGTGAGGAAATTTTGCATGCCCATATTGAATATAATATCTTTGTACATTTTTTAAAAATCTCAGAAACACTCCTTATTAAACCAAGCATGAAAGTAATTCCTCTTACAAAACATAAATTTCTTTGCACTCAGATTATCATATACAGTACACATGAAGAAGAAAAGTTACCCTGGCTTTTGAGATATCACACACATCAATCACTGTACTTTTAAGCTTCAAGGTTTGAGGGGATACAATTTAAGCACTATAATCACTGTAACCATTGTGCTGATAAAGTATTACAAAGAAAAATACAGTCAGGTATTTGGAATATATTGATTCAAGCATAAGAGCTGAATGGTCAGTTTTATTTCAATAATTTATAGAAAAATTCTCAATAGAGGAAAATATCAAAGACATCAAAGGTACAAGATCTACAACTAGAAATCAATCTAAACTCACTAGTTGGTTGAAAATGTTAATTTCATAACCCTTAGCCATTCAACATAGTAAGAGCAAGATGAGTCACCCTCTGGGTTAAACAAATACCAGGAAAATTAAATTTAGGATCATTAGAACAACTATCATGATTGATGCAAGTCTCAAGTTTATAGATGAGAAGAAAATAAAGTACTGTAATCAGACACTGGTCTAGCATTGAAACCCCATATTAAAATTAGATAAGCTGTAGGGTACTGAAAGTCCAGATTTAACAATATATTGTTCTTAATTTAGTCTGCAGAAACTCAAACTTGCTGGGTGGATCTAATTGCACAGAGGAAGCTACTAGAAGCAGGAAAGAAGGTGAAAGTTTTGGTCTCCTTTGTTCTTTTATTTTGATAGCATTCAAAATATTAACAATATAACCACCTAAATGAAATGTTGCAAAACAACAAGTCTTCTTAAGAAAAAGGTGCCAAATGATTTTATATAATCCACAAATTATCCAACAACATTACAAACACAAAATTTAAGTCCAGTAATAGTTAATTGATTTGCCATTTATGGATTCTACTATGATGTCAAGCAAATGCTAAAGTTTTGGTTTTCTAATCATTTATTAATAATTTTACTTGCAATCAGTTTTTATCATTGAAATAGAAGTTAGACCTAGCATTGTAGCTTTTGGGGGCTTCAAATTTAAAAGCAAAAATGTGCTTGGAACACATAGCACACTTATGCAATATCTGCTTCCAATTCCTTAAAAACAAGGATTTGTTCCTTGTGATCACAAGAAATTATGGTAGACAGTTTTCCACTGATCTTTTCTGTCACAAGTCTTGTGCAAGTTTCCTAATATTGTGTCCATAAAATTATTTATAAAATGGTCCTCCCATTGTCCTGCAGAAAAAAATGAACTGTTTATGAACTATTTTAAGATACTGAAAAGTGCAAGTGGAATAAGAATACTGTTGAAAATATTTTAATTAATGATTTAAAATAAGATATCATAAATTGAGTAAGCAAAGGAACAGTAAGAATTTCTATAATCTTCATAATACACATGCTTGCCATTTCTTTAAAATAATCTGAGCAATATTTTATTGCTTCTCACACAGTCCACCCATTCATAACACCAATCCATATTAGTTATACTTCAACTTTCTGAAATTCAGAAAGTTGATATAGATATACATCATTTATGAGCAGTGAAAATCAGAATGATTTATGATTAAGTAGTGGATTGAGCTATCATTCTCATATATAACATTTAGTTTTGGCATCAACATCATCTCAATATACTTCTGATTCTCTTTGGGTTTTTTACACTGAAAATAATGGTAAAATTGATAACATAATGAATTAGTTGGGGAGGGGGAATTTTTATACTTTTCATAATTTTTTGGTAGACAAAAGATGAGTAGATGGAATAGATGGAATTTTTCTATAAGGACGAGTTCCTTTTGGGAAAAGATTTCCACCTGGATTTGTAAAATATATAATATGTGAACTTCTGTTTATTTTTTAATGAAAGAGCTCGAGGTGGGTAAAATGAGGACCCAGATTGTTGGGGGCAATATGCTGACTCTTTACAGAGAGGGTTGTAAAGCCCTGTAAAGTAGTATATAAATCTAAATGCTACTGCTGTTGCTATCTGCTGATTTCACTGCTAAAGCTACTTCTAAATGGCAGTGCTGCTCCCTCGTTTTGAATGGGACCACTTAGGAGTGATCCAAGATGACGTTTGGACTGATTTACCCAGTGGGCAAAGCAGGTCTTGAAGATTTCAGTTCTGTCTGGAAGCAATCAAAAAGTCATTGGACATATCCATCTTCCTGTCAATTAGTTGGAATTTTAACTTTCACTTTTGGATTATTTTGCTTATTGTTTTAAAAGTTGATTAATGGTTGGGTGCTGATTTATTTCAACCCCTTGCTGGACTCTAACTGTTTTTTCTCTGTTTTTCTTTTGATACATGTTGTTCTGGATAATCACTGTCTCTTCTGTATGAAAAGCACAGTTCATATTCAGGGTGGTAGTGAAGAGTTCTCAGGCTCTCACTACTGGATTCTGTATTTTTTAATTTGCAAAACCTGGAGTTCGTTTCCATTGAACTTTTCTTATAATCTTGGATTAAAATATAGACGCAAATTTACTGTTTTGTTCTTTGTCCCCTGGCTAAATTTCACAGATTAAGATCGTTTAACAGTCTCTGAAACCTAAGGAAGGAGGGTGGGGAGATGTGCAACTCCTAGCTGGATTCCTCTCTTGAAAGCGTGATCAAACTTTTATGATTCTTAAAAGAATGTTAAAATCTGAAGCTTTAACTTTGGATATGGATGAAGATACACAAAAGAACTTGGATCCAGTTCCAGATCAAACAGCTAATCTCACAGCTGGCAAACTAGCAAAGTGGATTTCATCTGCCGTTCCAATTTCATCTGCTTTTCTGAAGTTCAAGTCTGTACATTTTTTCAACCTTATGGCTTTGACTGTAAGGGAAAGAGACAGATTCCAGACCTCTACAAAGTCTGAGAGAGACTGGATGGATTTATTACAGTTAATTGGCTATTACTTTTGTTTGCAATTTGATCAGAAGATAGATCTACTTTGGAGACTGAATTTACTGTATTTAATTAAATGACAATTGACTAGAAATGATATTATGGTCAGTTCTCCACCAAAGATCCCATTTTTTCAGCCCTCTATATAATTTCATCTTTAGTTTTTAATTTTTTGGATGACAAAGTTGTCAATTAGGCTTGTCAGGAACATGTTTGATCTCCCACTTGATGCAGAATTTGTCTTCCTGTTAATGTCAGGGTAGTTGAGGCCCTCTACTACTATTGTGGTATGTTTCCTGCAAAGATTAATTAACTGATTAGCAAAATGTTCATTTTTTTCTGCTTGCTTGGGTGGCCTGTAGAATACACCTATGGCAATGTCATTCTAGGGTTTTTTTCTTTTTTCCTTTTATATTAAACCATATACTTTCAGGGAGTTTTTCACCCTTGGTTTTATGCATTTCTGTAGAAGTTTAGTGATTTCTTATATGTAATGCTATTCCACCTATTTTTCTTTTGAAACAAATCTGTTTCTTTTGAACAGTTTGCATCCTTTCAGCATTACACTCCAGTTGTGAGTTACATCCCATCAAGTTTGGTAATTACCATTATATCTATCCTCATGTATTAATATTTCAAGTTCATCTTGTTTGTTCCTCAAATTTTGAGCAGTAGTGTATAGGCATCAGAATCCTTTATGGATGACCCTGGGTATGCTTCCAACATCTCGTTTTATTTGCCTCCTTGTTTGGTTGTCTTGGGGTTTATGCTTGGGATTAGGTCACCTTCCCCCTCAGTTTTGGATCAGTGACCCAGTTTTCCAAATACATTCTTCCTGGTTCTTGTGAGGTGCGGCCCATCACCTGCCAGAAGCACTTCATGTAGGTAATGTAGACCAGTGAATCTGAAGTTCTCTCAATGGCACCATCCCTTAAACCAGTGTTTTATTTCTAAAAATCTCTTTTCCCTCATTGGTGTTGACCTTTTGTTGGAATTACTGATGAAAACACTACCTGTGCTCCTAACTCTTTGGTTTTCATGTATAGTCTCTTTATATTATTTTTAGGTTCATTATCATATGATTTGTCCCCACATGGAAGAGAAGAAAGGGATAAAAATCTGTGGGCTTGATTATTTTAGGAAGGCTCTGAATCATCTTTCATTTTTGCTCCTGGGAGACAAAATACCTCCCTAGATTGATTGTCCCTAGAATGAATCTCCTATATAGCAACATGTGCCTTTTGTGGAGGGGAGTCCAGGCTACTTTTCCTGCTGTCACTAGATGGCTTGATGATGCCCCTTCTCATCTAAAATTAAATATTTCATTTTCAAAAATTCCCCAAAATTTAAAATATTCTTTTACAAAAATTTTAAACTAAAATTTTCTAATCATAAATGTTAGTCTTTTAGTTCTTGCTTGTGGCTAATGTTGAAATATAATTTAAATGCATTAAACTTAAATCCTCTAGATATAGTTTGTAATCCACAGATGTATAAAAGACTGTCAGATGAATAAAACAATGAGAAGAGAAAAAAAATCTCAGCTAAAAAGGGGAAAAAAGGAAATATCAGCTTGTAGTAATGTAAACGGTTATTTAAAAAATAGTAGTTTGTAATAATACTGAAGAGATTATTTCCTTTAAAAATATTGCAATCTTTATAGTTTTATCATCCACAGGGTAGAATCATAATTGTAAAGAAATAGAAACTGGGTGTCTTATTGCTAGGTTAGAGTAATAATTGCAGAGAAATAGAAACTGTGATATCTTATGGCCAGCTTAGAGCACAGTTCAACAATCCTCATAAATCAGAGTTTTACTATTCTAATACATTTGCAGGATTACTTAAATTTGCAGTTTTGCTTTGTGATTAGTAGAAACAAAGCCTTGCCTTGCAACAATCAGAGGTTCTGTAACATAAACAAAGCTTTGCCTTGCAGCAGCCAAAGAGTCTATAAATGATCATTCAGTTTATTCAGATCATTCAGTACACAGAAATTCATATTCAATGCATTCATATAAATTCAGTTCAGAGTGATTATAATCCTTATAAATATGCAGCACTTGTGGTTGGAGGAAAAAACCTTTGTACACAGATTGCATTCAATGGATTTCATAAAGTATAATCTTAAAAGTATGCAGCTCTTAATATTTTTTTAAAAAACTTTGCAGTTATATTGAAAAATTAAAAAAAACATTTATAAACATAAATTTGCAGTTGATATAAAGCAAAAGAAGAAAGAGTTAATACTGAGTTGGTGTAATTTGTCACCTCTCTCTTTGGCGTAACAAAGGGAAGGGCTCCTCTCTCCCCAACAAACAATGCTGACAATCATAGCATTCACCTGAGCTCACCAGAATAAAATTTTGCATATAAGTAAAATTCTTCTTTTCTTTTCAGGTACAGTTTTATCTCCATTCTCCATTTCCTGTGGGTGCAATTTTGTGCCTGTACCTCTCCCAAGATTCAGAGAAGTATGGGGCTTCCAGCTCATGCTTCTGTGTAAAGATCAACTTACTGGATAGCAGTCTTTCCTTGCTGACATGCTACTGCCATTGAAACTTCTCACTACCTCCTAAAGCAGGGGTGTCAAACTCACATTGTCACTGTGGCGTCACGTGAAATATAGGGATTTTTTCCCCCTTCGCTAAACTGGACGTAGGTGTGGCCAGGGCATGACACATCCGGCCCACAGGCCGCAAGTTTGACAGCCCTGTCCTAAAGGATTTCTAGCACATTGGACATGCATTGAGGAAAACATTTTGTTTTACAGATCATTTAACACATTCCTTGTGTGACACCCAAAACTTACATACCCCTTACAACCTGCAGTCATCAGGGAGAGTACAGTGAGCTAACAGGATGCTAAAAACCCTAGAAGATAAACTGTCAGGAGAAGCACTTATCAAGGCCCCAAATCCAGCCCATAGCTCCAAATCCAGCCTGTAGCCTTGTTCCACTTGAGGACTAGACCTAGGAAAGATATGGAGATCTCTCCTTATGAGTTGGTGCTTGGGAAGTCACTTGAGGTTATAAAATTGAGGCTAGAACTCCAATCTTTAAACCTAGAAATGGGGGGGGAGGGTCAACTTGATTGGATTTCACTGTGTTGTCTTTGGGTTTAGGTCTGAGAGAAACTGACATTCTATTATTTTGTCATTTTCTTAACTCTGTTATCTGTGATAAGTAATATGCATACTATATTATACTATATTACACAGTTATTATAGTTTAGACTATAATATATAGTTGGTTAAGGCATCAGGCTAGAAACCAAGAAATGAGTTCTAGTCCAGCCTTGGGCATAAAGTCAGCTGGATTACTATTTATTTATTTATTTGCTTGCTTGCTTGCTTTTTATATTTATACCTTCCCCCTGCCAAAGATAAGGTGACTCTGGATGGCTTACAGAAAATTTTTTAAAAGTATAGAAACAATTAAAAAAGTTAAACATTTAAAAAAACTAGAACCAAAGAGACAAACGACATTGGGATGAAATTTCTTCTTACTCTGTCAACCACTTCCAGCAGTAAACACTTCATAAGGCAACTGGAAAAATCAGGTTTTGATACCCTTCCGGAATGCTTGAAGAGTTGGAACAGTTCTCGCTTCTGATCATCATAGAATGATTCACAGGGATGGGGCCACAGTAGAGTAGGCTCTTCTTTGACATTGCTGGCTAGAATTTCTTGGTTGACAGGCTCCTTCCACTAGAGTAGGTGGGGCAGGCTATTCTTATTGGAGTGAGATGGCTCCTCAAATAGCCTAGACCCATGCCATTTAGGGCTCTGGACCAGTCACTTTTTCAGGAAGCAACGGCAAACTACTTCTGATAAACCTTGCCAAGAAAATTGCAGGGCTTGTTCAGGCAGTCTCCAAGAACCAAACAGGATTGAATGGAATATCATCATCATCATCATCAATTTTAGCCATTGCCTAGCCACTAGCATGAAGTCCTTTTTTATATGTTGCCAACCAATATAGTCCTGAGTTTTCTTTTGCTAATTGGGTCCATCCTGTAAAATCTTAAAATTTATTTCCGGTTTTCTCCCATTTCATATAAATCTATGAATGTTTTTTGCCAGTCTTGCAAAGTTTTACATCGGAATAAAATTGGCACCATTTCAAATTTTAAAAAATGTCTTGGGTAATATATTCATTTTAACGGTCTCTGTTTATCCTAACCAGGAGAGTTTAAATTTTTCGACCTTTTAAAGTCTTTTTAAAAATTTCTTTCAAAAGTGACTTCTAAGCAAAAGCCATGACTATTGTGGCAATGGAGCACTTCCTCAACAACTCATTTGCTACTATTTCCTCAACAACTCATTTACACATGCATCATTTACTACTAATCTATTCCCTAGACTTGTCAGCTGTCCCTAATAGGAGCCCCTTACTTTCCATATACTGCACTGACACAAAGTCTTTGCAATATGAAAAGAGGGTGAGGTGCTTACTAAATAGTAATTTTATAAGCTTCAACAAACTTCCAGACTGAGAAATGAAACTATTAATTTGATCTGTCCTGGCATTTTATATAAAAGAAAAAAGAAGTCAGATGAGAGTCTAATGGATATATAAGTTTTGTGCTCTGTGAAAATAGTTATATTTTCAAAATGCCTACAACCCTACTACACCAGTCCATACTGATCTACAAACACTGGATGCACCTGATAAATAGTTTTATGCAATTTATGTTAGGACATTTGCTATTTTTCATGTGCATTCAGTCTAGTGTATTTAAAACTGTTGCAACACAATCAATCCCTATGGGGATTTAATTGTAAGCAATTAAAACCAGTCCTTCCTCTTTTTATAAATCCTTGAAAATATAATGTATTGAAACAACAGTATTCAAATTATAATATTTTGATATTGAAAGTTTGCAAATATATTTCAGAGGGTTTATATAATTTCATATTTGTACAGAATTCCTTCTTTTAGAGAAGGAATTCTGTACAAATATGAAATTATATAAACCCTCTAAAATATATTTGCAAACTTTCAATATCAAAATATTACAATCTTAATACTGTTATTTCAATATATTTTGCTCTTACATTTCTTGATATGTATGTTCCATATGTTGGCTTGTGTCATTGTCTTTCAGTGTTTTCATTGTGTTTCAGGAATGGTTCCATACAAGAATTAATTTTGTAGGCAGAACTGCTTCTCCATTAAACATTTCTTGAAATAATCATTAAAAGACTAAAGTACCATTCAACAGTGGTTTATCCTATGTAATCAGGTGGACTCCCAGTTTTCTTTTTATAACCTGTTTTCCATATAGTTTATTATTTTTTTGGTGGAAAAACATTTTGTTTATATTGCCCAGAATTTACAATGTTGCCAGCAGGTTCATATCTAGCCACTACAAATGTGGAGCCATCACTTGCAGCTGCTTTTCCAACTCCCATCTTTTTTGTGTTCTTCCAAACCATTGCTGTGAAATGACCTGAAAAATCAAGTGTATTGTAAAAATAATGCATTAGATCTTTAAAAAAATACTTTGGTCATAAGTATCAGACTATACGAAGCAAAGAGAAAGGAATACCAAATTAGTAGTTAATGAAAAAATGCTTCAAGTAATTATAGGATGTTACATGTTAATGAAAAGCTTTTGTAACTTTCGAAAAATAAAAATCTTATCGACTAACTTATACATGCAAAGAATGCTTGGTTATTTTTCTGTTTTAGCATAAGTCAAAGTAAATAGGATAGAATTGCCTCAAATTATAGTAAAGTATAACAATGAATACAAACCAACTATTCTTGGCTAACCGTAATACACATTTCCACATGCATATATATTTTTCCTACATCAAACGCAAATTAGATTATTGATCAGAGAGATATATGGATTTGACTATATATATTCTATTGACAGTGGCTTGAAATGAAGAATTCTTGATCTCAATCTTACTTCAGAATCATTGTTGATAAACGAAATTGGTTTTCTTTTTAGACACTGAAGGAAATGTTTATTTAACTGTATTGTTTGTTTTACTATATCATTGTGGTGGTTTTTTTTTTTTTGGTTTTTTTTTGTTTTTAATTTGATTTATATGCCGCCCTTCTCTGGAGACTCAGGGCGGCTTACAATGTGCTCAGCAATTTGGGGATGCTGTTATTACTATTATATTTATTTGGATTCCAGTATGTGTGTGAATAATATTGAAATACTGAACTGAAACTCTACTGTTTGTTCTCTTGTACCTAGCCTTGCACTCAATTTCCCTGCAAACTGGGTTTAAGAAGCCTGTTCCTCTGTTATTGAATATAACTTCAATTAGAAGTAGTTTCCATTTCCAAAATTTGTTATGCACTCTGTGAAAAAAGGTTCTCATTTCCCCCCCACCATTTAGTTTAATTCATTATCTGAATATTTTAATACATATTTCCCAATTGAAGGGACTCATTGGAACAAATCAACATTCACTATTGGATCTGTAACTGGCTAACAAAACATACTCAAAGTTGTACTTAATGGTACTACATCTACATGGAGGAAAGTAAGCAGTGGGGTACCACAAGGTTCTGGCTTAAGCCCAGTACTCTTCAAAATCTTCATAAATGATTTAGATGAGAGAATAAAACGGGAACTCATCAGATTTGCAGGAATAGCCAACACCCTAGAATAGGGGTCTCCAACCTTGGCAACTTTAAGCCTGGCAGACTTCAACTGAACTTCAGCTCAGCTCAGCTCAGCTCAGCTCAGCTTAGTTTAGCTTAGTGTCATTGCACCTCATACAACAAAATTAAATGTCATCTTCAGTATCAGCCCAACATCAATACATGGGAAGATTCTGGAAAAGATAATTAAACAACTAATCTGCAAATACCTAGAAGCAAACAAGTCATAACCAAAGCCAACATGGGTTTGTCAAAAACAGATCATGACAGACAAATTTTATTGCATTCTTTGACAAAGTGACAAAATTAGTGGACCAGAGAAAAACTGTGGATATCATTTACTTTGACTTTAGTAAGGCATTTGATAGATCACAACCTATTATTTGATAAGATAAAAAAATGTGGGTTAGACAGCATCACCACTAGATGGACTGGCTGACAACCGTACTTGACGTGTAGTCCTAATGAAACTGCATCTACCTGGATGGACATATGTAGTGGGGTACGCCAAGGTTCTGTCTAAGGCCCTGTACTCTTCAATGTCTTCATCAATGACTTAGATGAGGAGACAGATCGGGAATTCATCAAATTTACAGATAACACAAAGCTGGAATAGCCAACACTTCAGAAGATAAGCTTAAGATACAGAAGGATCTTTACAGATTTGAACACTAGGCTTGTTGACAAAATGAAATTCAATTGTGAAAAAAGTTAGGTTCTACATTTAGGTAAGAAAAACAAAATCCACAGATACAATATATGTGGTACCTTGCATAATAGTAGTAACTGTGAGAGGGATCTTGGAGTACAATCACTTAAATATGAGCCAGCAATGTACTGCAGCTGCCAAAAAAGCCAACAAGTCCTAGGCTACATTAATAGAGAGATTTTATCAAGATCACATGAAGAATATCTGGCTAGGTGGCTCAGTGGCTAAGACGCTGAGCTTGTAGATCAGAAAGGTCAGCAGTTCGGCGGTTTGAATTCCTAGTGTAGGTCTCCTACGTGAGTAGAGGGTTGGACTAGATAATCTCCAAAGTCTCTTCCAACTCTGTTACTGTTATAAGTGTTAATACCACTTTATAACACCTTGGTAAGACCACACTTGGAATACTGCATCCAATTCTGGCTGCCACAAAGTAAAAAAAGATGTTGAGACTCTAAAAAGAGTGCACAGATGAGCAACAAAGATGACTGGATGCTAAAACATATAAAGAATGATTGTTGGAATTGGGTATGTTTAATTTAATTTTTTAAAAAAGGACTAGCGGTGACAGGATAGCAGTGTTTCAATATCTCAGGGGCTGCCACAAAGAAAAGGGAATCAAGATGCTATTCTCCAAAGCATCTGAAGGAAAAACAAAAAGCAATGGATGGAAACTAGTCAAGGAGAGAAGCAACATAGAACCAAGTAAAAATTTCTTGACAGTTGGAACAATTAATCAGTGCAATGACTTGGACTGGAGTTTAAATAGTATATAATACTCACAGTTGCTGTATATTTTGCATTGTCTTCATTAAACTAGCTTTAAGCCATTTTTGCAGTAAAACTTTACTTTACTTTACTTTTATTTAATTTGTATACTGCCCTACTCCCGAAGGACTCAGGGCGGTGAACAGCCAACAATAAAATACATACATACAAAATTTAAAAAACAGGAATAAAATCAAATTAAATAATTTGGCCCAGACAGATTAAAACCCCAATCAATTTAAAACAGATTAAACTTTGAAAATTAAAAGATATTAAAAAATATTAAAATATTAAAATTGTTTAAAAAATTTTAAGAGCCTAACCAGAGCAATAAATGAATAAATTGTAGTGATCTATCACCATCTTGTGGTGTGATTGGGATACTACAGTTTATTTTAATTTCTTTCTCTTTTTAACTAGTATGGAAACAAGTTGTTTTACAGAAGCAGTTCTATATTTCTCTCAACAGGGAAAGTTTGCATATTAATATTTGAAATTTACAGGATTATTTTTAATTTGTAATACAAAGTAATCCAAAATTGTTATGGTTGAAGAAGAAGGGCACAGTAGAGTTGTATGTATGTACAGCACTCCAACAATATTACCCACTTCTCCTGATATGCTGGTCTAATATGGGCAATTGTAAAAATGACATAGCATGTCCATGTAACATCTCTGTTCCATGAGTTCAGCTAGTTACTTTCAGCTGCAATTCAAAGTACTGTCTATCAGGATAAAGCTCTTCAGGCACAGGCAATATATATACTATATACATATACTGTATATATACCGTGTTTTCCCCAAAATACGACTATCCCAAAAACAAGCCCTAGCCCAATTTTCACACATATGCCTAATATATAATTAAGCCCTACTCCAAAATAAGCCCCAGTTAAGCCCCATCTTACAAGGGCATGTACAAGGTGCAGCGAGGCACAGGTGTAAAAATCCAGCTAGGGTGGGGGTGGGAGGGTGGAGCTGCCCATCGCATCCCAAACCTGCTTACCTTAGGACTGTCACAGGCAGGCCTCCCACACCTTGATACCTGTTGTGCTGCTGCCTGACTTCTGCAGCTGCTTGCGGACAGATGCCATGTGTCTCGTTGTGCCGATGCTGTTGCTTGCGGCCAGAAGCTGTGTGTCTCATCGCACCGGTACCACCACTTGTGGCAGGATGCTGCATAGCGCATCACACCGATGCTGCCACTCACGGACACAACACAACACACCATGCAACTTCCTGCCGTGAGCAGTGGCACCGGCACAAGCCATGAATCTGGCCGTGAGCAGCTGCAAGCAGTTGCAGAAGTCAGGCAGCATCACAACAGGTATCGGGGCATGGGAGGCCTGGCTGCAGTGGTCCTAAGGTAAGTGGGTAAGACATCCCCCGAAAATAAGAGCTGGTCTTATTTTCAGGAAAACACAGTATATACATATACACACATTTATATATATAATGTGTGTGTGTGTATGTGTGTCTAAATATATGTGTATACAGTATATTTATGTACAGTTGTTGGTCAAAGACCGCAATAAGGTTTACCTACCTACTTACTTGCTTACCCCATATAATTAAATTGTATTAACTGATGGGACTCAAGCAGCATACCTTCCCTGTCTCAGTGCCTAAATATACTCAAAAATTACTATCACTCCCACGATGACCTATTTCAGTGATCCCTTAAAACTTACCTCTTTCCCTAAGTCTTAGTCTAGAATCAGTGAAAAAAAACTTGTGGTTGTATACTTTTTTCCATTACTCTTTCATATTGGAATAGCAGTAGAATTCCAATAACAGGATTATAATCTTGGGGATGACATATACCTTTATGGGTAAGATGAGAAAGTACACCTAAAACTGGCTTATATACGTATGGATTTATCTGCAAATATATATGATAACACTTTTTAAAGTACTCATGTATCCCATATATACTTGTATATAATCCCATTTTTGAAAAAGATAGCTCTCAAACTTTTAACCAAAATACCAGGACAAATGGGTAATTTATCCATGGATAAGCCAATTGTGGAAATTAAAAGATATGGCCATCTCTAGAGTCAATTGGAACATTTTCCATAGTAATCTGGTTATAAATTTGTATATTGAATTCTATGTGATAGGCAAGTATAGATGTTATTCACTTTCTATATATGACCTGGCTCTTTTTACCAGCATAAAGGTGCATAAAGGAAAAAACATAAAGCATAAAGGAAAACACTGATCAGTATTCAATGTAATAGAAATTTAACAATGTGCCAAAAAACTGAGCACAAAATTAAAAACTGTTTTAATTTTGGAGAGGCAGATGGAGTGGGGATAGTTTTCTCCCCCAACCTTTGTTAGATAGATAGATAAAGATAGATAGATAGATAGATAGAGAGAGAGAGAGAGAGAGAGAGAGAGAGAGAGAGAGAGAGAGAGAGAGAGAGAGAGAGAGAGAGAGAGAGTTAGTTAGTTAGTTATATAAGAAAACTGCAGGGACTTGTCCAGGCAGACATAACTGAACAGAAGAAGAAGAAAATATAAATATACTTGTGTGTGTGTCTGTGTGTAAATATATATATATTGTATTTTGCATATTGTAAATACAATATTAGTATATTATATTAAGAGCCATGGTGGTTAGAATGCAGTACTGAGGGCTAATTCTGCTGATTGCTGACTGCTAGTAGTTCGACCGTTTGATTCTCACCGGTTCAAGGTTGACTCAGCCTTCCATCCTTCCGAGGTGGGTAAAATGAGGACCCAAATAGTTGGGGGCAATAGGCTGACTCTGTAAACCGCTTAGAGAAAGCTGTAAAGCACTGTGAAGTGCTATATAAGTCTAAGTGCTATTCCTAATATATATATATATATATATATATATATATATATATATATATATATATATATATATATATATATATATATATATGTAATAAATAAGGCAAATTCATTAAAATGCAAGTGCAGTACACAAATAAACATATATTAATAAAATTTCTAAGTAATCCCTTTCTTTTCTGAGAACTTAAACTATACCTATATTTGAAATCAATGATGCTTTGAATTAAAACATTAGAGAAACATTTTAAAATGTCTTCATCCTCCATACATTCCTAAACGCGGGAGTATCTGTGTTTGCTATTGGTTGTGCTCTGACAGCTAGTTGGTATTTAAGACCTGACATGTTATCTAAGCGTTAGCCCTGTTGTGTTTTTCAGCCTGTTGGCTCAAATAAAGGTTCTTGTTAACACCACTATCAGTCCCAGTTAATGCCTGCGCTATGAATATAATACTGGCGACGAGGAGTGGAGAACTACTAATGGCACCGCCTACTTTTGCCCCTTTCGATGCTTCCTCAGAGGTTTGGGACGCTTACATGGAAAGGTTCGAATGCTTCTTGGAATCAAACGATTTCACCGATCTTTCCAGGGGTAAGAAGAGGGCGCCTTTCCTTAATTCTTGCGGGCTAGAGGTTTTCACGACTGCTCGGGCGTTGTTCGCACCTACCCCAGTGCATACCATGGCCTGGGACGTCTTACGGCTTAAATTGAAGGACCATTACTCATCCGCCCCGTCCCACATTGCCCGGAGGTTTAAACTGCGCCAAATTCTACAGGATGAGGGGGAGACCATCAACCATTATGTGGCTCGGTTGCGAACAGCTGCCCTCGATTGTGAGTACCGCGACCTGGATGACGCCCTTGTAGAACAGCTGGTGTGTGGTGTTAAGGACATAAGGTTGCAGAGGCGTCTACTGGCCAAACGGAACTTAGATCTTCCTACCGCGATCAAGGAGGCCCAGGCGGTTGAAATGGCTGAAAGATCCACTGCTGACATTCGGAAATTTTACCCTTCCGGGGGTGCTACCTCTTCCACAGTGCCCCTGCATGACATTGTCTCTGAAGGGTCTACTGATGAGGAGACTGAGATCGACCGCCTTCAGTTGTCCAAGCCCCGGCCCAAGGAAAAACGTTGGCCTAAGAAGATTCCACCTTCGGGATGTCTCAGCTGTGGTGACCTGCACCCGAGGTCGACCTGCCATTTTCGTTCTGCTACGTGTCGCCGTTGTGGGAGACTGGGCCACATTGCTCGTGCATGCCGATCCCTGCCGAAACCTGCTGCTGTGTCTAAGCCTCGCCGTTCTGCTAAAGACGAGTGTTTCTCCATCTCGCATGACTGCTGCATCACTGAGGTGAATGCCCTTTCAAGATCTCCATCCAACAACAAACTTTACATGACTGTGAACATTGAAGGAGCTTCCTGCCAGATGGAGGTGGACACGGGGTCTGCAAAGTCTGTTGTGTCATGGGGGTGTTAAAGAGGCTGTTACCAACCATACGGAAGAGCCAGTTAAAACCTTGCCCGGTCAGATTGAGGGACTACCAAGGGAATTTCATTCCAATTTTGGGTCAGGGTTCCTTTTTAGTTGAAACCAGGGGGTTTGTGGGACCCCTTCCATTGATTGTGGTCAAGGATTTCCTTCCCAGCCTCCTGGGAATGGATTGGTTTCGATCGCTAGGATTGCAGATCGAAGGAATTCATTCCACGGGGGTGGACATGTATGGGGGCCTTTTAAATGAGTTCGCTGACATTTTTGATGGGGGCCTGGGTCAGTATGTGGGTTCTCCCATCTTCCTGAACGTGGATCCCCGGGTTGCCCCGATTAGACTGAAGGCACGCCGAGTTCCTTTTGCTCTCAGGCCGAAAGTGGATGCTGAACTCGACAAACTCTTATCCCAGGGGGTTTTAGAACCCACGGACCACTCCAAATGGGAAACCCCCATTGTGATTCCCATCAAACCTGATGGGTCTATTAGGATTTGTGGTGATTTTAAATGTACCCTTAATAAGGCGTTGACGGCAAATCCTTACCCTGTTCCTGTAGTTCTACACCTACTCCATTCCCTAGGCTCAGGGTCTATATTCGCTAAATTAGATTTGGCCCAAGCATACCAGCAGCTCCCGGTGGATGATGCTTTGGCGGAAGCTCAAACCATTGTAACCCACCGTGGAGCTTTTAAGTGTCGGCGCCTGCAGTTTGGTGTCAATGTTGCCCCGGGCCTTTTCCAGAACCTAATGGAGCGGTTATTGCAGGGCCTACCAGGAGTAGTCCCTTACTTCGACGATGTGCTCATCTCCGCTTCTTGTCGGGGCGAGCTCATTGAGCGAGTAAGGGCTGTCCTCCTCCGTTTCTGGAAATCGGGGTTAAAATTGAACAAAAACAAATGTAAAATTGGCGTTCCCCAGATAGAATTCCTGGGCTACTTGGTAGATGGTAAGGGAATCCGTCCCATCCCCACCAAGGTAGCGGCTAACAAGCACGCACCGGTGCCCACCTCCCGAGCTGAGTTGCAGTCGTTCTTGGGGCTTTTAAACTTTTATAATGTGTTTTTGCCCCACAAGGCCACAGTGGCCGAACCCCTCCATCGCTTGCTGTCCAAGACAGCCCCATGGGTGTGGACGGAAGTACATGACCGTGCCTTTCGCGCGGTTAAAGATCTATTGTCGTTATCTGCGGTCCTAGTCCAATATAGTGCAGATTTGCCCCTTACCCTGACCGCTGACGCGTCACCGTTCGGTATAGGTGCAGTGTTGAGTCACCGTTTTCCGAACGGGTTAGAAGCCCCTATAGCGTTTTACTCTAGGACATAATCCCCCGCTGAAAGAAACTACAGTCAGCTTGACCGGGAGGCTCTCACAGCTGTGGCTTCAATTAAAAGGTTTCGTGAGTATTTATACAGCAGGTCCTTTGAGCTAGTAACATCATAAGCCCCTGCTAGGGTTGCTGGATGGAGGCCGCCAAACACCTGTGGTTGTGCATGTCCCGGATGGAGGCCGCCAAACACCTGTGCATGTCCCGGTGGTCTGTCTTCCTGGCCGCCTATAACTATTTCTTAGTATACCAGCCTGGTAAATTTATCCCTCATGCTGACGCCCTGAGTCGTTCACCTTTACCTTCCCCGGTGCTCGACCCCTCCCCGGCTCTGCCCGTCCTCCTAGTCGAAGAGTCATCCTTGCCCCTGACCGCCACAGACATTGCTGCCCATTCCCTCCGGGACCCTATCCTGTCTCAGGTTCTCCGCTGGGTTAGTAGGGGGTGACCATTGGAGCAGACCCCCTCTGTCTTTACCCCTTTTCAAAATCGCCAATACGAGCTTTCTGTTCAATTGGGGTGTTTACTGTGGGGACATTGGGTAGTTGTTCCCCCGTGCCTCCAGCCTGGGGTTCTCCGGTGTTTACATGCGGGCCACCCCGGCATTGTACGTATGAAGGAGTTAGGGCGTAGCTATGTTTGGTGGCCTTCATTCGACCATGATGTTTCTGAATGGGTTTCCGGGTGCCAGCCTTGTCAGTTTTCCCGTCCGGCCCCTCCATCCGCCCCACCCAGGGAATGGAAGCTCCCCATGGGCCCTGGTCTCGACTGCATTTGGATTTTGCCGGCCCCTTCCGAGGTCGTCATTTCTTAATCGTGGTGGATGCTCTGTCTAAGTGGGTAGAGCTGGAACTCATGCCTACCACCACTGCCGAGGCCACTGTGTGGGTGCTACGACGCCTGTTCGCCACCCATGGGATTCCTGATGTGGTTGTAACTGACAATGGTCCGCAATTTGCTTCTGCCACTTTCCAGTCTTTCCTTGCAAGTTTGGGAGTTTCTTTCCGTGCCATGTTACAAAACAGAGCCCAGTATACCTACCGGTCCCAGAGGAAAAACCAGGGCTTTGGAAATTATAATTCTTGATTTCACTATACCATCTGTCAGCTACTTCACTTCCTGCAAGACAAAGAAAACTGTGCAATGGAACTGGAATGAAGTGAACTCTTCCCTTCCCTTCCCTTCCTTTCCTTTCCCTTCCCTTCCCTTCCCTCTCTTCTTGACAGTTCAAATTCTTTTTACTAATTCCAATTTGATTAGGATATTGACCATTGGCCATGATAGTTTGATTTCTTAAGAAATTATTAAAATAAGTTAAAGGAAATTGTAAGCACATAATACTATTGAAAGAATTTTTAAAGGCCTGGGTAGCTATGAAATAGCTTTTGTTTATGTATAAATAATCTGTAATTATTAAAATATTTGCCTATGATTTTCTAAAATCTTTCATTTATTTAACATCAACATGCATATAAGTGCAAGATAAAAGAAGAATGTTGATATTGAAGTACTAACCTACAGTATATTGGGGCTATTTAAAGACATACATATAGGAATCCCATCATATTAAGAAGGGCATGAGACCGGGGACAGTTTTGTGCACATTGCCATATTAGAATGGGACAATTCACTGTGGCCAGCTCGCTACTGCCAACTTGCCATTACCAAGTTGCTGCAGGACAATTCCACATGGTCAACTCATCACTGGGATAACTCGTTGCAATCAGCTGGAGGAAGAGCCAGGTGGGCAGGCAGGGCAGCAAGTGGGTAGGCAGAATGCGTGGAGTGCAGTGGTCAAGCAAGTGAGTGGGCAGAGTGTCTGGGGTGCGGCAAGAGGATGGATTGCCCGAGCAGTCAGAGGGAGAGCCAGGTGAGCAAGTGGTGAGCAGAACATATAAGCCAACAACATTGCTTGTTGCTTGATATCAAGAGAGTGGGTGGATAGAGCATGTGGGGTGCAGCGAGAGGTTGGACCACACCACCAGCTGCAGTAGCAGCAAGAGATGAAAGTGCAGAGCGTGTCCTGCCACGCAGAAGTAGCCGCCCGCCACCCAATTGGTGCTCAGTGCAGGCTGCCATGGGATTACTGAAAATGAATCTGAGGCATAGGAAGGTCAGTGTTATTTTTTTTTTCCTTTGGGGATATATACATATTATCTTTTTTTTTTAAAAGGTCCAATGGCTGGCTGAGTTGCCTGAATTTAATCCCAGGAATTACATTCCGCACTGGGCTCCGGACAGGAGAGGCCAAGGATGGTGGGGCAACCAAGGCAGGCAGTAGAGGGGCAACAGCTGCACGAGGAGAATAAGGTGCACTGGCATCACCATGGTCACATAAGATGCATTGGACAGGGTGAGGAGTGTTCCGGGTGCTGCCCTGTCGTGACACACGCCAACTTGCACCAAACATTGGTTCACCAGCAATTGGGCTACTGTGGCTGCTGCTGCATGGTGGGACAAGTTCTATGCTGCTTCTTTTGCTGGTGGCATGGTCCATCCTCCTGCCGCATTCACAAGCTCTGCCCACCTGCTTGCTCACTTGCCACACCCCACACGCTCTGCCCACCTTCTCAATCATCTATCTACCTGGTTTTTCCTACAGCCGCCTGGGGTGAGTTGTCTCCCCAGTGAGTTGACAGTGTGAAATTATGTTGTGTTGACTTGGCGAAGACGAGTTGGCAGAAGCGAGTTGGCTAGAGCATGCTGGCCGGAGCAAGCCAGCTATGATGAGTTCCTAGATCCCTATAGCTCAGCCAATAACATTGCTGTTAAAAATGGGAAAATCCTTATGTATGTTACCTTTAATTCCATGGCTAAAGATGGAAAACCAATATGAGATGGCATACGTGCTATGCCCTGCATATTCCTTTTCTAGTTTCACTTACCTCAATAACTTTTTCCAATAATTGGGCCACTGTTATTAGCATCTTTCAAATCTTTGTTGCCTTATTCCTATTCTCTGCATTTTATCACAACAGTCCTGTGAGGCAGAACTAAGTAGAAATATTGTCTAGCCTCAAGTTATCCTATGAGCTTCATAATCAAATGAGGACTTGATCTGTATCTCACTACCTTAATCTAACCATTTAACTATTTTCCTAGTATCATTGATCTACCAAAACTATCCAGCAATAACAGATTTAGGCACAGCAGCATTAGATAATGTAGAGACAAGATAACTATGCAAGAATAATTCATTCCCTTTACTTGTGGCCACAGAGAATGTATGAAAAAACCAAGAATACAAATGCTTGATGTATTGCAAATTTTGGTAGCAAATAACTTCATCTGTTTTCTCCAAGGCATTTTAATATATTCTGTGATTTACTATGCTTCCCTTTTCCAAATATTCTAATATTTATATTGCACATGTTACTTTTTAAAGCACACATTTGGAAATATATATTTAAATTTTGGAGATATATATTTAATCATAGTTTTAAAAAGTCTGCAGATTGATATATAAATAAGTCAAATTTATGGATGTATATACAAGCAAATCAGAAAGATTTATTTGTTCAATAAAGGAGTGGGATGAAATATCAGAATAAGGAAAGGAATGGAGAGATGTCAATAGGCCAGGTTTAGGGAAAATTCAAATTACTGTACCTTGAGTTCGCATGAGTAGGAAAGAAATGAAAATTAAGGGAAACTTTCCATATTTTAAAAAGTGCTGCAAGCAAAATTCAAGACAAATTAATGTTAAAACTCCCTTTAAAATAAACTTCCCAGATTATTCTCCATAATGCAGAGTTCCCCTTTTCCAAAAATTTTAAAAAGGGAATTTTTTTTACATGACACACTTCAGTTCATTCCATTAGTCCATAAAACTCAAAATGTTTCTTGATTTGGTCTGCTTATGGTTCAGCTATCAACTTTCATCAGAGTAAATGGAATGTGCATAAATGAATCTTGGCACAGAGCTGCTCCTTCTGGAGCATGTGGAACAATTCACATAGAAACTTAAATTGCATGATATTTAGAACCCTAGATAGGGTACAATATCTATGAAAGATTTAACAAGTTGTTGAGTAGATATTTTAAATGCCTTTATTAATTGGGGTTCTGTTTCTATGTGCTACAGATTACACTATATAGCAAGATTTTTTTTTTACACTAAAAGGTTTAATACATGCTTTTCGTATATAGGAACAAAGATTTATTTTACCTGATTGATCGTATGAAGCCCATGCTAGATTTTCTCCACATTTTCCACTGCTAGATTCAGGACTGTGTTTGAGGATTCTTGTGCTAGCAAGTGCTTCTGAATACCTTGTTTAATACAATAAGCAAGTATTTGCTAAATATAGAGAGCACATAGCCTAAAGGATTTAGTCAGAAGTATACATGATTTAATTTGAGAAGAAATTTTACACTGGTGGGAAAAAGCCATCTATCCCCACTTTTCCTGCTAACCTTTCCTATTTTAGCCTCTGCAGCCTCTGCTATCCTGGTTTACGGACAAGTGGGTCACTTTTTAATATGACTTTCTGACTGGGCCTACAGAGTCCAGCTTTAGCATGGTACTTCTTGTATTTAATAAGATTGAATTTCTTGCATTTAACATTTCCCCTCTTCAGTATTGAATTTCTGTGGCAGCCTACATCTAGAATGTCTTCTACTTTTCAACCATGTTCTAGTTTGTACTCCTTGCTGTATCTAATTCTTGTCACAATTTGATTTGGACAATGAATGTTGTCTTCTGTTGGTAGAAACATCATTCCCTTTGAAGTAGATAGGTCTCTACTTATTTCAATGCTCCTGCTCCTGGATTTGCAATAGTTGTAACTGCTATTTAATTCTCCAGTCTGAAGAAGCCAATAGCTGTTAATGTAAGTTAGGTTTAGTGTTATTTGAGCCAACAAATTTATTTGTTTTTCTGGTGGCAGAAGTTGCTTGGAACAGGTTCACACAACTATATTTTGGCAATTGCACTTAGCCTCTGGACAGTTTAGAATGTCAGCAAATTGCCCCCAACAATCTGGGTCCTCATTTTACCAATCTCAGAAGGATGGAAGGCTGAGTCAACTTTGAGCCCCCCTCAAGAACAAATTCCAAGCTGTGAACAGAGTCTGTCTGCATTCTAACCTCTGTGCCATCAGGGCTCCTCTTTTATGACCATTCCTCAATTTGGGAGCTCTACCAACAGTTATTCATGTTTTAATTACTCTATTTAGTGTTGTATTTTATATAAAGCTACTCTTGAATGTATCAAAACTTTCAGAGAAATGCACTGAAGATAATCTGAAACCTAATTTTTTTAAATTGACATCAGGGCCCAAATATGCCATCTATGACTAGTGTAAAGCAGCACATACATGAATCAAAAGAGTAAGTCTCTTCAATCTGTCACAGTATCTGAAGAAGAACCATGAACCTGAATTACTTGCAGAAGGCAAGCAATCAGGCTGTAGAAAAGCAGAAATACTGTAGCATGTGTGGTATGTGTCTCTTCCTTCAAAAGCAGATTTATTTTTCTATAATACATGATGTGGAATGAGACAATGGGTCTACCTGGTAGTAGTATTCATCCTCACTGCTGAGTTGCAATTCAGATTTAATCCATTAGAGTTTAATGGGCTGCTGGTTGGCAATTTCCTCCCTACCTCAGATAACAAAGGAGACATTGCTGCCTTAATATACTGCTCAAAAAAATAAAGGGAACACAAGCAGAAGACATCTGAGATCTGAATGAACGAAATAGCCTTATTAAATACGTTGTTCTTTACATACAGAAGTTTATACACTGCTCAAACAACTAAAGGGAACACAAAACTACTGTATGTAACGAACAAAGTATTAAATAAGGCTATTTCATTCATTCAGATCTCAGATGTCTTCTGCTTGTGTTCCCTTTATTTTTTTGAGCAGTGTATAATAAACAGAGCTTCTTTTTTAATATCTGGAGCAGTCACTTATTCTTCAACGGGCAATGTTGGGATTATGCAGTCAGATTACAGATGAATTCTGCTTCTTGCCTTTTTCAAGCTCTCTTTTGCAAGAATAGGCGGTGGGCAACACAAACAAATCACTCGGTCCTGTTCTAACAAGGAGTATTGATGGTGATGAGATGAGTGAGATAGGCTCTTTTGAAATTACATGCCCTCTTTTCAGTGTTCAGATGTGGGCTAGATGGACACTTCAACTGGCTTCTACACAATGTAGTGCCTGTGAAGGGTCAGATCAGGAAAATGTTCAACACTTGGGAAAAGGAATTATTTTTTATTTTCTTTTTTTAAAGGCAGTGGTGTACCCACTCATGAAAGAGCCCTCCCTAGATTCAGTCAAATATTAGACAGTATCCAAAGTTTGCATTTTAAAAAAAGTTATCATGTAGAAATACAGAGATGATTTGGGAAAAATACATCATTATTGTATATAATAGTTTTATTATAATAATACGTGAGCCAGTTTGGTTAAAAGCACCAGGCTAGAAATTAGAAGACTGTGAGTTCAAATCCTGGTTTAAGCACAAAATGCAGGAAGAGGGCAAGCACTTCTGAAAATTTTGCTAAAAAAATTCATGGATTGAGGCATCTGTCAAGAGTCAAGACTGATTTGAAGGTCTATCCACATAGAGGAGGAAATATATAAATTATACACTACATTTGTTACTCTTGAAGAAAAAATATCTTACTAATTTAAATTATTGTAGCATTGAATTGTTTAATTCTAAACAAATGCATTTTTATACAAATTACTATACCAAATTATAGCATGTCACCAATTTTCTTGTAAAAAATTATATTATCTTTTAAGCTAAATATTCTGTAAACATGAAAAAGTATAAAATGTTGGTTTGAGTAAGTATATTCTTGAAATCCACATTGCATGTAGTCCTTGAAATACAGGCTGCCACTAAACAGCTATTCAAAGTTACCACGGACTTTCTAAAAGTTAGATACAATCCTGTTTCAAATTTATGGTGGCTGTCTATGATCATTAACTGACCACAGGGACACTCTAAATTAGAACCCTGATATCTCTTTTCCTCTATCCCACCCAGACAAGACTTTGCCAAGCTTGGGCCTGCTTCCCATGGCTCCTGGAAGCAGCACCATTTTCAGTACTCTTAACAATTTCTTACGGAAATGGCAACTGCTTTTGGAGCTTTCTGCCCCAATCAGCTGGTCACTGGGAGACTGCAAATTTCTCCTGGCCCTTGCTAGGATTTGGGGAAGCCAGCCGTATGCAAAGGTGGCAGCTTCAGAAAGAGCTTCCCAAAATCTTTCCTTTGCTTAATCCCCTCCCTGCCGAAGAAACTCACATTTCTTCAATAAAGAAAACAATAAAATAAAAAAGTTGGGCGGGACAGACTTATTGATCTTTCTTCCTTCCCCTCAATTAGCTACCATACTAAAACTAAACATGCTGTTCTCCAGCCTCAATCCAATTCAATGCTAGATTTACTGCATGCCTGGAAAGTTACTCTGTAAGTTGTTTATTTTACTGCTAGGTTGAAGAGCAGAAGAAAGAAAAGAAAATCTTTTTGCAGCTTGTTTGTGTTGAAGAGCTGAAGAAAAAGTTCAGCTCAAAAAAAAAAAAATGCAGCTAGGGCACAAATGTGCAGGAAATGGCTGCAACAAAACATGGGTCCTAAAGAGAATCAGACAGAAAAATGCTTGGAAACCTTTGGAAATTTTCTGCTGCACTATCCGGACAGGCGGGTCTGGGGCAATTCTTCATGGTCACATGACCCTGCCCATTTCACCCTGGATTTTCCAGCATAGCTGACCCACCATATCGCTTTGTCCATGGCTGCTCCTCCACCACTGATATACTGACGACACAACTTTTTTGCTGCTTCTCTGAGGCTGCCTAATCATGGTTGATGCAATGTTATCTAAATCTTCACAGCCAATTACCCCGCAGACAATTAAATGCGCCCCTGGCACTTCTAGCTTCTGGTGCACTTTTGCATTGACAGCAGTGGTGCTGGAAAGCAAGGGTGGTATAAGGGGTGTACTATTCTTATTTCCGGATCAATTACCTACTTTTCCAGCGAGAGATACACATGAACATGCACACCCCTTCTGTCAGTTTAAATTAAATGTTAATGTTTAATTGTGTTTCATTCGTTGGTTCGGCTGTGATGAACTTTGCAGTTGGCCATGGGAGAGTGTGTGTGTGTTGGCATGTGTCTCTCACTGGAAAGGTAAGTTTCAGGCTTACTTTAAAATGATTCCCAACTTCCTTTTTTTTTTTCCTGGCTTCCTCTTCATCAAACTTTAGCAGCTGTGACAACGTGAATCTATTGGATTCTGGCAGCCAAGAAAGCATGCATGCACACACACAAACATACCCCATTTTGGAGCTGTGGCTGTTTTCCGGCTGATTTCCCCCAGCCATGTGAGAAGCCACCCCCCTCCTAGAAGAATGAAATATTTTGAGAAATATTAAAAAAGGCAAGATAAAATATTTCCCTCTGAAAGAGAAATAAAAAATCTTAAGGGAGACAGAAACTCAGAGTCCCAGCTCCCTCCCCCCAGCAGATATTTTGTGCCCATTGAGAAAGATTGGGCCAGCCTATCTACAAAACAAAAGACCTTCAGCTCTAGAATGGTGGGATTAAGACATGACCCTTCAGGACATAATAGGATTAACCCACTGCCATTTAGCAGATGAATTCACATTGCACAATCTCCTAATGACATTGCATTACCCTCCAAACTTCAACCAAACTTAGCTCAGACAACCTATAGAGCCAGCTATGACTCCTACATGACCCGTACAGTACAATACATGTTCTTGCATAGGAACAGGAAATTCAAGTGCAAAGCCCAAGAGAAGGTATAAAAACCCCTCACTCTCAACTCCATGTGGTCAGCTGCCCAGAATCACAAACCCATGTGGTTCCGCTTCATCATTAAATCATCTTTCCAAACAGCTTCCAGCCTCCATTTTGCCTCCAGTGCCTTTCTCCCAGCTTGGAACTGAACCAGACGGTTATTTCTTTCAACACATGCTTTTAATTTGCTCTTGACTTAGCAAAAGGGCGGGGAGGGGGGGTTTCTCCCCTCCCCTACCACTTCTCAAAAGCATTTTTCCTTTCTTATTTTCCACGGGGGCAGTATCAAAGGATCATGGAAACTCATCAAGTTTTGTGGATCTCTACCATTTGGCACTTGTGCTGTGTCTTTATGTAAAGGTACATTTAGTTTTGCATGCTTGCTCATCTTGTGCCATATGCCTCTTCCCCCTGACTCAATACATCTCTCCATATAAAAACTGCCCCTTTTATTTTCCAAAACCACAATTTCTTGCACTTGTTTTTCCTTACACTGTGAAGTTCTTTGCACTGGGGTCAGGGATCTTGACAACTGCTTTGAAAAGAGGGGGTGAAGGTTGAGGTGTTGGATTGCCATCTCAGCAAATTTTTTCCAACTTGCCCCCCAGCCAAAGGATTGCCCATAACCCATCAAAACGTCCCAAGACAATGTAGCATACCAAATTAAACATCATTATGTAAAGACAAAGCAAAAATGCCAATGATAGAGATCCACAGAACTTGGGAAGAAGCGCTGAGCATTTCCACAGCGTTTATCCCAGTTGCTTGGCTACCAGAATCTGATAGATTGACATTGTCACAGCTGGTGAACTTTTAACAAAAAGGAAGTCAGGAAAAAAAAGGGAAGTTGGAAATCATTTTAAAGTTAGCCAGCAGCAATCTGAAACCTATCTTTCCAACGAGACACACACACTGTTCCATGAGCAAGCACAAAGTTCATCACAGCTGAGCCAATGAATGAAAAGTGATTAAACTAACTTTTAATTTAAACTCATGGAAGGGATGTGGTTCTTGGTGCATGTCTCTCGCTGGAAAAGTAGGTAACAGATCTGGGAAATAAGAATAGCACATTTTAGCCACTCTCTTCATCTCCCATCCTGTGCTATCAAAGGCTGCTGGCAAAGCCTCTCTGTTATCCCCTCCCCTTGCCATCCGAAGGCTGCTGATGAATGTGATACCGCAGGGCCCCCTGCACCCCCATACCCACCACTGCTTTCCAACATTGCTGCTGCCAAAGCCCCCTGTGTTTCTTGCCATCTGGTGCATGCCAAAAGCACACCAGAAGGGAGAAGCACCAGAGGTCCATTTAATTATCCATGGGGCGAATTGGCTGTGAAGATTTGGGTTGTGATGCATTGGCTATGATTAGGCAGCCTTGGAGAAGCAGTGGAGAAGTTGTAGCATCAGTATATCAGTGGTTGAGGACCAGCCGTGGACAAAGTGTCTTGGTGGGTCAGCCATGCTGGAAAATCTGGGGTAAAATGGGTAAGATCCTGTGGCCCTGATGAATTGTCCCATTCTGCCAACAGGCAGCTAGTCAGGATAGAGGCCCACCCACCAATGTGGCTTCATCCACCAAGCATGGAGGCTTATTTGGGAGTCTCTCTGGCATTAGAATGCGGTGCTGGGCCTTAATCTAGCTGAGCTCTTCCACTCTTCTGGGCTGCTTTTGGCTTTGCAAAGCTTTTTGGTGCTTGTCTGTCCTCCGCTGGGTAGTGGGCCTCCCAGAGTCTCCTCCACCACCCATCAGGTACCCTGTGCTTGCTTAACAACCTGAACATTCATTTAACAGTGGCATTAGGCAGAGCAGGGAATGGAGGTCATTAAGTGGTATTATCTCATTTAACATTTGTCACCACTTTCAGCCATAATGGGCCGCAGGCTCCATTACAGTCAAGGGCTACTTGTATCAAAAAGATAGTTTGCAACCCAAGTATAATACTATCATTCAATCAAGAAGATGTAATTGTACTTACTGCTGTGCTTCTCTGTTTAATTTTTTACAGAGTTTTAGTGAAGGAACGCCATGCTTCTTCCTGTAATCATTGTGGGCTCTTAAGACTTCTTCTGAAAATTGCTTTGAGGCTAATGGAGTATAAAAAATAGACATATTACTAAATAACAGCACATCAAAATGTAAAATCCTACAGTAACTTACACTTTAAGCTGTAAAGAACAAAATCAGTTTTAACAATTTATAGAAAACTTACTCTACAATATTTGCATCTTGGATACAGAACAGTAGTGGGTTTCAATTTAGTTTGCTACCGGTTTGCTCGTGCGCAAGCACGCATGACGCTTCTGCGCAGAAGCGTCTGGGCGAGTCGGCGGAACCTCCCGCCACTGCTGCTACTGGTTTGCCTGATCCAGGATGAACCGGTAGCAACTCACCACTGATATAGGAACACTACAGAGATAAATTTTGGAATTAAAATTTCAAATCCACCTGATCCATCCATTCATTCATTATTCTGTTCAGCAATTAAATAGTTAATACATTTAGGCACAAATTAAGCTGGTTAATCCCAGGCTAATATTTCCTAATATTCCTATGGGAATTCTGCTGATAATTTGAGGGTGGCTGTGCTCTCCTTTATTCATCCTCAATCTCTGTCTCAAAATATGTACAGGTAGTCCTTGATTTATTACCATTCCTGTTAAAAATTAGTACTGCTTCCACAATTCTCTAGCTCTTCTTGGGACCTGTTTCAGAACTACCAATTGTTTCCCTTTATATTGTATTGTTTCATCTCTTGTCCTGTTGAGCACATTGTCCCTCATCGATTTTTTCACGAATCTTATGTGCACCTCCTTTGATAATTTGTGTCTCCTTGCGCAGTTCGTATGTATTCTATATGTTTCGTCAATTTCTATCAGTATCTCTTCTTTCTCTGTCCCTAATGTCTTTGCTAGTAACTCTGCCATAACATCCGGTAGGTCTTCCCCTTTCTCCTCTTCCATGTTCTGGAATCTTAGATAATGTGCTGCTTTATCTGTCTCTAGCAATATTACTGTGGTTTCTAACTCTTTATTTGCTTGGGTGAGTCTATCGTTTATTTCATGTACTCTTTTTTCTTCTTTCTCCATACTCTCTTCTATTTCCTGTATTTTCTGTTTGTTTTTTGTAATCAATTGCTGGAAATTTTCAAACTTTTCATCCATCTTTTGTATCTTTTCTTTTAATTCTCCCGTATCATTTCTCACTTTTATTTCCTTCTTCATTTCATCATGGTTTTTTTTTTTATTGCAAAAGTTTTACAATTACATTTTCACCCCATTTTCACCCCCCAACCCATCCCAGGCTCCCCAGCCTAACCCTCCCAAACCCCCCTAACCCTCCCCTCCCCCCCAGACTTCCACAGAATATACTCCCATCAAAATCCCCTTTATATAAAACTTGAACCCCTCTGTCCCCCATATAATTTTTCATCTTCACAAAATTCAAATATTTCTATCTCTATATAATACTGTTAGTGAAAAGCTATTTGATACTTCCTAGTTTGATATTTATTCTGCACATAATCTATCCACTTTTTCCATTCCCATTCATAAGTCTCTTGTGAGCGATCTTTTAGATATGCTGAAATCTTCGCCATCTCTGCAAAGCTGGCCATCTTCAAAGTCCATTCCTCAATAGTGGGCAAAACTTCATTTTTCCAGTTTTTGCCTATCAATAATCTCGCTGCTGTTATTATATACAATATCAACTTTGTTTCATCCAATGTAAAACCCTTAACTATACCCAGTAAAAACAATTGTGGAGAAAATTGAATTTTTTTCTTCAAAACATTCTGCATGACCCACCAAATTTTTATCCAAAAAGCCTTAACTTTCTTACAGGTCCACCAAACATGATAATATGTAGCATCTAAACAATCACATCTCCAACATTTTGGCTGAACATTAGGGTACATACACGACAATTCCTTAGGATCTAAATGCCATCTATAAAACATTTTATAAAAATTTTCCCTCAAATTCTGCGACTGTGTGAATTTAACATTCTGGACCCAAAATTTTTCCCATGTTTCCAACATCACTGGTTCTGCAAAAATTTGTGCCCACTTAATCATGCAATCTTTAACCAGTTCAGTTTCTGAATCCCTTTCTAACAAAACATTATAAAGTCTTTTAATATGCATTGGACCTTTTTCTTTTATATGTCTAACCAGTTCTTCCTCATGCAACATAATACCAATTTTTTGGTCCTCTTTCCATCTCAATTGAAGTTGGTTATACTGTAACCAAGTTAAATTAATCCCTTCGGCCAACAGTGTCTCTAATGTCTTCAGTTGCCATCTGCCCGCATCTGTAAAAAGAACCTCTTTATATAAACCCCCCCCGAGTGACATTATATTTGTATTCCACAAAATATGACCAAGATCCAGCCATAGCGGTATTTTATAATCCCATTTGAATCGGTGCTTCTTCCAAACTCTCATCAAAGAGTCTCTAAATAAATGGCTTTTAAATACTTTATCCACTTTGTTTTCATAAAATAAGTAAGCGTGCCATCCAAATTCAAGATCAAAACTTTCTATATTCAATATTCCAGTCTTTTTCCTTCCAAACCAATTGCTTGCTTGAGTCAAAGCTGCTGCTTCATAATATAACTGTAGGTTTGGAAGTTTAAGACCTCCCCTTTCTGGAACGTCTTGCATAATTTTCAGTTTCACTCTCGGTTTTTTCTCGTTCCAGAAAAACTTATTCACTCCACTTTGCCATTCTTTCAGTTGTTTATCACTTTTAAGCACCGGTATCATTTGGAACAAAAAAAGAAATCTTGGCAAAATATTCATCTTAACTGCTGCTATTCTTCCAAGTAAAGACAGCGGCAGTTTTTTCCAAGTCTCCATATCTTTCTGTACATCTCGCCACAACACTGATGATTTCATCATGGTTTTTTGTCATGGTCTCCTGTATCAATTGGAGCATAGCCTGCAATTCTTTAAATGAATTTGATATCTCCATTTGTAACATGCCTTCTATTGCCCCTGGTTGGATGGACTTGAGGTGGCCAATGATGGTGTGGAGGCAGGTTTCCTCCCTATCCCTATCTTTGTTAGATTTGTAGTGCTTGTCATGGTCAACAATTTTACCTCTGATTTTTTTTTAGTGTCGAACACCTCCAATCACCATTTAATATGCATATAACCCACCAGCACCCCAAATCTCGCTTGACCTATAGGTATAGAAAAAGAAGTAAACGTCTTTTAGATACAATCCCACTTCAATCCTCCCTTTAGTCCATTCTTTTTATAATCCACAATGTCTTATATGCAATTAGAAGAGATAATAAGGATGATGCTGATGCTGATGATAGGACCAGGATAAGAAGCAGAAAATTGTAATCCAAGATGGACCGCTATACTTGTCCTTAACATTCTGCTTTATCTGTATTATGGGTTCATCAAGAGTATTTATAATCCACAGGGCCTATTATATCGCCAACCTCCAGTACCTCAGTATTCCAAAGAGATGGAGACATGCAGCACTTAACCTTTAATCCATGTTATTTGTAATCTACCTCAGGTCAGCTGAAGATATAAGTGATAAAATATCCAGGAAGAGAGAAAGGAAAAAAGGAGGGGGGGTTATTCGTCACTTCCACAATCCTTTAATTTTATATCCTCTTTGACCAGTAGATGTCCTCCTTTCTCCTTTCATTTCTTCTCATAGTACTTTATAGGTCCATGCAAGGAGGGGAAGACATTTTACTTTCCTTATTTTAAACCAAAGTCCAGGAAGGTGATTCAATATAATTGCAAATTGTCTCTATCCAAAATTACCTCTTCCCAAATCTTCTTTTATAAAGTTCAGTCCAGTCCAGTCTCTCTGATTTAATTTATTTATTTAACAACAAGTCTCCCTTCCTTCCTTCCTTATTATTATGGATCTGTAACTGTTCTGCATTTTTCCTCGCTGCTTCAAAGGTGGGGAGAAGGAAGAAGAAGTTCTCTTCCCTCCTTCTCTCTGGAGTTCCCCTTTCTTCTTAAATCAGCATAGGGAAATTCACTCATTTTGGTGGAAGTTGGAAAAAACTTTCTCCAGGTCCAATCCACTGCTTTCTTCTGCTTTCTCAACTCTTGCTCCAATCAATTGTCACTGCTTTGGTTCGGCCATTAATGGTCATCTTCTTCTCTGCCTTCTTTCAGGACCACTGTCCATTTGTGATCAACAGAGAGCCCTTCCTCTCCTGTTGCCCCTACAGGGCAGCTTTGGCTCCAAGGAGCCCCCTGGATGGACAGAAACCAGCTATGCTCTGCAGAGATCTCACTCGCACACCCATTCATGACAATGCCAACTGGCTTCTCTCCTGAATCTAGCCTTCTTAATTATTTGTTCCTTCCACTCCCATTCCCAAAGTCTTGATTATATTCCTCCATACTTTAACTATGCTTTCTGGCTAATACACCTTGATAACTTGCTCAGAAGAACAAGAATTAACTTATTCTGGCTCTGCCACAAGGCAAATGTATAGTATTTCATATCTACTGCTATCACGTTGTTTAAGTAAATGTGGGAAGAAAAGGAACTTTCATTTAGTAGAGAAAGGAATTATTTTGGACAGCATGCTTGTAATTTTCAGATCTTAAGATAATGGAGTGGAAAAATCTGATTTGGGCCTTTGTGATCTTTTTATTAAATTTTTTTATAGTTGGATGCCAGTAACTAAAATACCAGTCAGTATTTGTTAATTTAGGTGAAGGCAATGAACAAGGATACAAATTCAATTTTGCAGCTACTAAGATTGTTGGATGAGCAGGCACAAAAACAGCCAGGGGAGTGATTGAAGCCTGGGAAACAGGCTCATTGTCAATTAAAAAGAGTGCTGATTTACCACCAGTTTATCAAGTATGTAGAAGGAGAGGGCTGGACAGCACAAGCAAATCACAACTAATGACTTAAAAGCCAGCCATCAACCCAATCAACACCTAAAAAGCCACATACAGCAGGCTCTATAAATACCACACACAATATGGCACACACTCTGCTAGAGAAAAGTTCCCTGAAGATTGGCTCCAACACAAGTCCACAAGCTTGGAAGACAAAACCTCTGGTCCTGGGTGACCAACCCAGATTGGATCCTGCAACATTATCTTGGGACCCATAAATTCATGAAAAATTACAGTGTTAGCTTGGATTTGAAAAGTTAATTTTAATAAACTTGGAGCAATAAGTCAGGAAAAGTTAAAAGATGGGCAAGAGTATTGTTTAAAAAACAGATAGTAAAAACATAGTCATCAGGAAGGGGGGAAAAAGATGCTAGGGTAATTTCATTAAAATATTAATTAAAAAGCTGAACATTATAAAGAATAAACTAAGAGAAAAATATTTCAGAATAAGCTGAAGTTAGCAATGATGCTAATAATAATAATATTGTCTCATATGTGCTGATGATAAGAGACAAAAAAATTAAACACTTTGCAAGCTTCTCAGTAAAAATCATATCAAAAAGAAAAAGCTACTCATCTCCAAGTTTGGGTCAGTCTTCTTTGAGAAAAACATTTTTTTCCACCATTTTTTTTCTGAGTTTACAAGAAATAATCAGTGGTTTTGAATAATTTCTAATCTCCAGACTGGAAATTTTGGAAGAATTTGTTAATTTTTCCATACCTCGATGTATTATGTTTCTAAATGATGGGAATGCTGCTAGCACCATGATGGCGAACCTATGGCATGTGTGCCAGAGGTGGCACACAGTCTGTCGGCACATGAGGCGTTGCCCCAGTTCAGCTGTGCCGCGCATGCATGTATGCCTCCTACTGGCCAGCTGGTCATCAGGTCTCTGCCGTGCATGCGCAGGGGCAGGGCGCATGCAGGGGGCCGCCCATGCATGCGGGGGGGCACGGGTACAGGCAGGGGGCGCACACAGATGCATGGAGGCCGGGGCGCATGTGCGGGGGCTGTGCGCACATTGCATTTTGGGGGTTCAGGCGCATGTGCGCATTTGTGTGCACACCCTTTGGGTACTCGGTCCAGAAAACCATCACTGTGCTAGCATAACAGAAATTAATTTCATAAAGCAGTTGAATTATATTCTGATTAGCATGCTAGTTAGGTATGAGTTGAACAATATGCTAATCATGCTATGAGGCAGATCTACAAGTGACTTGAAAAGTGTACTTAAAAATTGTTCATTAGACATTCCTCCTCAAACTGGAATGAATTAGATCAGTTAAAGCCCTGGGACTGTTACTGTTACTTGTCCAGTGGTGGGTTCCTCCCGGTTCGGCCCAATTCCACCGAGCCGGTAGCGGTGATGATATGACATCACCAAACCGGTTCTGCCCACCCCGCCCACCCCCCGCATTATTCTTACCTTTTATTTGGCCCCACCCCCAATCTATTGCTGCCTCCTGAGTCCCAGCTGATAGCTAGAGGGAAAAAAACTGTTTAAACTCTTGCTGCAGGGCTTCAAAGGGCCACCCTATAACTGATCAGTGTTAAAAGAAAACAAATGAGTAAACCGGTGCCTGCAAAAATATCTAGGTAGACCAGTGCCTGCAAAAATACATGAGTAGACCGGTGCTTGCAAAAATAAATGGGTAGACCAGTGCCTGCAAAAATACATGAGTAGACCAGTGCCTGCAAAAAATAAATGGGTAGACCAGTGCCTGCAAAAATAAATGGGTAGATTGGTACAGCTCTGCAAGCAGTTAAAAGACTGGTAGACCATTACCTCTGCTAAATCCTAAATAATTGTCACATGACCATCAAGCCACACCCACAATATAAGCCACACCCACAGAACCAGTAGTAAAAAATTGTCAATGTTTTTATTAATGGAGAAAGAGATGGAAGAAATACTCATGAACTGAGTAGATTTTAGAAAACTAGAAAAGATAGCTAATATTCTGGAAAAGGGACAACATTTAAGATGAAATTAACTGAAACAAGTTAGAAATAATGCAGGAAATGTAATAGAAAACAAAACTTTTCTTTTGAGAAAAATATATCAAATATATAAATATAGAATACAAGACATTTTGGATGGGGTTGTGGTCTTCTTGGATAAATATTTTTCTGTACTTCATGCTGACTTACCATATTTTTCAGAGTATAAGACGCACCTTTTTCCCTCTAAAGGGGGTGAAAATTTAGGTGCATCTTATGCCCACCCACTGCCGCAACCCTTTGGCCTCTGCCTCCCAGCAGTTTACCTCCTTGCAGCAGGCAGCAAGAAGAAAGCTTGTTTCAGCTTCAGCACAGCCTAATTAGCACAAGTTGATTGGATCAGCCTCCCAACTCTCAGCTGTTTTGCTCTCAGTGTTTTGCGCGAGCCTCTGCTGCTTGCTGCAAGGAGGTAAATTACTGGGAGCAGATTTTTTTTTTCTTGTGCTAATCAAGCTATGCTGAAAACGAAAATGAAAGTAAAGCAGGCTATTTGCTGTTTGCTGCAACGAGGCAAAATTTCTGGGAGGCAGAGGCAGATTACTTTTTCTTGTTTTCCTCACCAAAAAAGGTAGGTGCGTCTTATAGTCCAGAGCGTCTTATACTCCGAAAAATATGGTAAGTCTTAGGCTGCCCTTAGGGTTGCCAGGTGTCCACTATTTGAGCGGACAGTCCACTTTTTTCACATTATGTTCACTATTTTTTTCACAAAATAGTGGACATTTTTTTTATTCAAAAGCTTTATGATGAAATGGTACGTAATCTAAAGCTGTACAGTCTAAGAGAATAAGAAGAATTGCGTTTTGTCTTTTTTTCATAGGTTAGAATGAGACAAAGATCAAATGCTCATTGCAATAATCACATTTTACACAACAGAGCAAAAAATGCATTAAAGCAGTTATCTTTTGATATCAAAAATGTAGTGCTGAAGGTTTTTGCCGAATTTTCAAATTCTGCGAAGAAACAAGAAGAGTTGAAATCATTTTTTGAGTTTTGCGAGTCAGAATTCCATGAAGTTTTGCGCCATGTTCCAACACATTGGTTAAGTTTGTTTAAAGCGATCGAAAGACTTCTTTTAAACTGGATACCTCTAAAATCGTATTTTATTTCTCTTGGATCTGATGAGCGCCATAAAGTTACCTGGAACCTTATTTCGGATCAGGAAAATGAATTCGCAAAGGACGATGAACTAACAATTTCAGAATTGTATTTATATTTCATGCACTGCTTCATGTCAATAATGCAAGACACCCTACTGAAGCTGGAAAGCAAGAAAATTCTTGCATGTGATCTTCACATTATCATGTGTAAGCTGCGTGATTCTTTGCAAAAAAAAATACGATGAGCAGTTTTTTGGAATGAAAGTTTTATTTGCCTTACGTAAAAAACATTTGCCTGAGAATGCCGTGCAAAAGTTCAAGAAAGAAGCCATCAACGTGTATCAAAGTGCCATTGCGTACCTAGAAAAGTGGTATAATTTCACCGATTCAGTATATGAGACGCTAAGTTGTTTCAATCTAATTGATCGCAATAATCCTCCAACTTTAGAAGAAATGATGAACATCTGGTTATTATCACCATGGCAAGAAGAACTTCCACCCAACACTCTCTTTGATGAAATTTCTGCCTTAGAAGAAGTTTATGTTCAACTGCAGGGCGATTCATCCCTTGATAAGTGGACGTACTTTTTCAAGAAAGAGCCAGCTCCGAGTTTACTGAAACTGTTCCAGTATTGTGCATCAATTCCGGTATCAAATGCAAACGTTGAACGAATTTTCAGCGTCATGGGAAATTTGTGGACTGACAAATGTAACTGACTGCTTGTATCATCAGTTCGAAGTGAACTTTGTATATTTTTTAATATTTCTCAACGTTGTACTGAAATTAAAGAATTATTCCTTAAACACAAAGAATTGATCAAAGCTGCACAGTCAAATAAAAAATACACACGACAGCAAAGTAAAATGTAATTTAATATTTTACATATTATATTTGATGTTTTGAATTTTAAGTAAAATTTTGAACTTTTTTATTTCGTTTTTTCTTTATTTTGTAACTACTTTATTTATTTTAAAAGATTAAAACTTCAAATACCCCCCCAAAAAATTGAACACAGACAGAACAAAACTAAACAAAAACATTGAAAAAATGTGAATTAAAAAAGTAGGTCCAAAATTTATAAACTTCTACATCTATTTGCAACCCAATGAACCTGTCATAATTATATATGTGAAATGAAAAGAAGTTAACAAGCTAAATGATAGGAAAGTTAAAAGTTTCAAGCCCTCTGTTAACAGTCTGTTATTGTAATTTACTCTAGAAAATCTACATGGTTTCTTATTTGTCACCCAGATCATTCTGAGCCCAGGGTCAAATACTCTTGTTCATAGTAGTGAAACCTTTCCTTAAGTTTTTCTCTGGAAACTTTACCAAGAATTGCATCTCATTTCCAAATTCATTAGTCTCTGTTGTAAATATGTGTGCAACAGCATCCACTGTTGAATAATTTTCCTTGACAACACAGCATTCCTCTTGCCAGTCCATCCTCAGTTACATCCATTATCTCAGAATTGCTTATTCTTTTCAATCTTTTCTGGCAAACCAAACATTTTCATTTTCACATCTGACAGCAACAAATCAAATTCCAATTGCTCAAATTGCAAATCCAACTGTAATTTCCTGCTTTTGAATTTGCAGAATCATTATTGACCAATCAAATTTTTGTTTATATTTGCAAATTCCATAAATTATGGAGGATTTTTTTCAATTGTTTCCCAAAATGATTTATCTCCTTTCAAAGGCATAATAAACACTTTTGGTTTTCTCTTCAGGAATAAAAATATAGATAAGTAACAGCTTCCATAGGGAAAAGCTTTCTTTCCCCCCCAGGATTAAAAAAAGAGGAATTTTCCCATCAAAAATTAAGAGATGAATATCAAGGGTCTTTTTTTAGAAAAAAAAAGAAAGAGCAAGATTTATAGCATAATCTTGTGTAAATATAAAATACACCACAACTTCTTTATTTACTTCCTTACTCCTTAAATAATTTTGAATTTAATTATAAACAATGAAAGAACAGGAAAAAAGTGTAAAAGTTCAGTAAGGGATTATAAAATAGATCAGAACTCAACTAGTCATAAATTAAGAAATGTAAAACTTGAAAAAATGCAATTAAAACCTAGCTGTTTTAAGAAAGACAAGCATCTGAAGGGAAAAGGTAGCAAGAAATCAAATCTTTCTACTGCTCCTTACCGAGAATTGCAAACCTCCACCCCTTCATTCCTTTGCCATCTGTCCATGATTGTCTGAACATTGTCTTGGAGTATTCTTTGACTCCCCTTCAAAAAACGGGGAGAGAAGTCACCAAATAACAAAATCATTGTTCATTGGCAAGAGAAAAATAATCTCCTGTCTCTTCAACAAGCCATGAGGGGGGGAGACTCATTTTTTCCTATTTCAAGTATAAAATCTAGAAGCAGTTCCCAAATAGAAACAAAGTTAGATGTATTCTTTTCCTTGATTAAAGCAGTTCATTTGCCATTTCTGCTACCCCTAGGAGTTTTTCTAGCCATTCTTCCATTGTGGGAATTAAAATAACTTTCCATTTTTCTGCATAAAGTATTCTTGCTGCTGTCAATTTGTAGAATGACAACAGGGTTTTTTTTTCCAGTTCTTTGTCATTAAGTCTAAAAGAAAATTTTCGGGTTTGATTTCTATCTTCATTTTAAGAATCTTCTGTATTAAAATGTGAATCATAACCCTGGCATTTTTTTTTTTTGCTTTATCATATGTCCACCAAAGATGGTAAAAAGTTCCTTCTTTACATTTACGTTTCCAACATACATTTGAAATACTTTATACACTCTTGACAATTTATCAGGTGTTAAATACCAATGGTGTATCATTTTATAAGCTTTCTTTTAAATTATAGAGTTAATTTGGAGAAAAACCAATATAAATACTACTCAATTAGTCATCAATCCTGGTCAAGAATAGATATGGCATGGATGTCATCAGAACTAAGTACTAATGTACAAGAAATAAAAATAGAACCAAATATATGGGCAGACCACAACTCAGTTAGGATTAAATGGAAAGGATAAAAGAAAAAAGTGAGATGGATGTTGAATCAATCTATATTAAAAGATAAAGAATTTATACAAATAACAGAAAAAGAAATGTCCTTCTTTAAAGAAAGTAGAAAGGAAGAGATCTTATTACAAAACATATGGGACACAGCGAAGGCGTACTTTCGAGGATTAGCTATATCTTATATAAGAAGGAAAAATAAGGAAAAGAAGCAACATCAAAAAACACTGGAGGGAGAGTACAACAGTCTAGAATGAAACTACAGAAAAAGCCCCAAGAAAAGATGCTCAAAAATCAAATGGAAATAATAAAGCACAAACTGAGGTTACTCGAAAAAGAAATGAATGGGATGAAAAATTAAGAGTATAAAACAAAATTTCTTCAAAAATGCCAATAAACCAGGAAGATGGTTGACATACAAAAAGGGGGGAAAAAACAGAGACAAAGTTTGATAGACGAGAAAGGTACATTACAGCATCAAAATGACAGCAAAAAATAAAAATAATTCAGAACTACTATGAAAATCTGTACGACCAAGAGGAACTATCAGAGGATAAAATAAAATGATACCTAGAAGAGGCCAGGTTGCCTAAAATTCTGAAGAAATAAGATCTACATTAAATGAAAGGATACCAATGAATTAACAGAGGCAATTAAGAGACAGAAGAAGAATAAAATACCAGGACCAGATGGCCTACTGGCAGAATTCTATAAACAACTGCAAGATTTCCTGGGACTATTAATGCTGGAAGTTTACAATGAAGTCTTGTTAGAAGCAAAATCTTGGATGGAAGCAAGTATCACTCTCATACCAAAAGAAGAAGCAGACTTATCACAGATTAAAAACTATAGACCTATCTCACTTTTAAATGTGGATTGCATAATTTACACATCAATAATAGCTGAAAGATTGAAGAGATTCCTAAATAAATGTATACATTTATACCAGAATGGTTTCTTGCCAAATAGACAAATTAAAAACAACATGAGAATAATTTTGAACACATTGGAATATTATGAAGCACACCCAGAAAAACAAATGGCTCTGATGTTTCTGGATGCGCAGAAAGCATTTGATAATGTAAACTGGCGATTCATGATACTGCAACTAAAATATATGGAATTTGGGGGGGAAATTATTAATATGATCAAGGCAATATACACTAAGCAGACTGCAAAACTGTTTGTAAATGGGGACACAACAGAAAACATTAATGTTAAAAAAGGCACAAGACAAGGATTTCCATTGTCCTCCTTACTATTTATTCTGACGCTGGAAGTATTAAATAGAAATATCCTCCAAGATATAGAAATAAAAGGCATGGAGATAAAAAAAGGAAAAATACAAATTACAAGCTTTTGCAGATGATTTGGTATTTATCATAGAGGAACTGCAAGAAACGGGACTCAAATTAATAAAGAAAATAGAAGACTATGGTGATGTTGCAGGATTAAAAATAAATAAAAAGAAAACTAAAATCTTAGTTAAGAACCTTACAGATAAACAGAAAAAAAGACCTAATGGAAAAGATACACATTCAGATAGTAAAAGAAGAGAGAAGAAAACTATTTAAAACTAACACAGCAAATTAAACTGGATTTGGAAAAGTGGAAAAACAAGCAACTATCATTGTTAGGAAGACAAGCCATCATCAAAATGAATATCTTACCAAGACTGTTATACCTGTTCCAAACAATCCCAATAAAGCTAGAAAGGAAATTTTTCAAAGAACTAAATAGAATAGTATCCAAATTTATCTGGCAAGGTAAAAAGGCAAGAATTAAGCTAAAACTACTACAAGACTCTACTAATAGAGGAGGCTTTGGGTTGTCAAACTGGGATACTACCAAGCAGCTGCCCTTACTTTAAGGTGACCAGATTTTAACATTGGTAAAGAGGGACATTGTGGGCGTGGCTTATTTTGTGGGCGTGGTTAGCTGGTCACGTGACTGGGTGGGCGTGGCTAGCTGGTCACGTGACTGGGTGGCCATGGCTATGTGTATAGGGTAAGGTGAACAGATTTTAACATTGGTAAGAAGGACACCATTGTGGGCGTGACTTATTGTGTGGGCGTGGCTTGGAGGCCATGTGACTGGGTAGGCGTGGCTAGCTGGTCATGTGACCGGGTGGCCATGGCTATGTGTATAGGGACTACTCAGAGGGCTGAAAAGTCATTTCTGACAGGTCCTCACACTTTTGACTGGTCCTCACACTTATGACCATCCTCACATTTATGCCCGTGCAGTATTCTTAACAACCATGTCACTCATTTCACAACTGCTTCTCTTCACCATGATGACAAGATAGGGCAAAAATGTAAAATGTGAGGACAGTCGTAAGTTCGAGGACTGGTCAAAAGTGTGAGGACCAGTCAAAAATAACTTTTTCAGCCCTCTAAGTAGTCCATATGCACAAAAGGACTAACCAGAGGGCTGAAAAAATCATTTCTGACAGGTCCTCGCACTTTTGACTGGTCCTCACACTTATGACCATCCTCACATTTATGCCCATGCAGCATTCTTAACAACCATGTCTATTTATTCATATTTGTTCTCTTTTATTCTTTAAAGTTTAACCATTCATTCTTTATCTTAATATCTTTATATTTGTTTGGGATTGGCTTTCTTCCCTTTCATCTTTTTTATTGTACAGCAATCTTTCTCCTCAAACCTACCACCTCTCTCTTTTCTTTCCTTCTTACTTTCTCTTCCCCCCCTCTTCTTCTCCTCCCTACTTCCTCTTCCTTTCTCCTTCTCCTCCTCTCTTCCTCCCCCTCTTACCTTCACTCCTACTCTAATTTCCCTTCCCTTCCTTCATCCCTCTCTATTGCTGTATCCTTTTATGCATATGGACTACTCAGAGGGCTGAAAAAGTTATTTTTGACTGGTCCTCGCACTTTTGACCAGTCCTCGAACTTACGACTGTCTTCACATTTTACATTTTTGCCCTATCTTGTCATCATGGTGAAGAGAAGCAGTTGTGAAATGAGTGACATGGTTGTTAAGAATGCTGCATGGGCATAAATGTGAGGATGGTCATAAGTGTGAGGACCAGTCAAAAGTGCGAGGACCTGTCAGAAATGACTTTTTTCAGCCCTCTGGTTAGTCCTTTTGTGCATATGGACTACTCAGAGGGCTGAAAAAGTTATTTTTGATTGGTCCTCGCACTTTTGACCAGTCCTCGAACTTACGACTGTCCTCACATTTTACATTTTTGCCCTATCTTGTCATCATGGTGAAGAGAAGCAGTTGTGAAATGAGTGACATGGTTGTTAAGAATGCTGCATAATAATTGTAAGATACAAAGATATTTTTAATGAGAAGGGGGAATTGAAAAATAAACAGGAATTGAATAGCCAAGGTATAGACTTAGCATGGTGGCCGCATGTACAGATACAATCTAGATATTATAAAGATGCTAAAACATATGGTTTTTATAAATAACCAACAGGATTGGATCAAATCTTAATGGGATTGGAGGAGAAACTAATTAAAAAGAGCCTTGGTAGTACAGTGGTCTAAGGCACCCTGTTATTAAACTGGTTATTAAGACCAGCTGCCTGCAATTACTGCAGGTTCGAATCTCGCCAAGGCTCAAGGTTGACTCAGCCTTCCATCCTTTCTAAGGTAGGTAAATTGAGGACCTACCTTGACTTTGTATAAATATACAAAAGAATGAAGGCTATTGCTTAGCGCATTGTAAGCCGCCCTGAGTCTCCAGAGAAGGGCGGCATATAAATCAAAATAAAAAAAAATAAAAAAAAATAAAAATATTCTATAATTATCTACTGACTATTAGAATGGAAGAGGAGCAAGTAAAAGTAACCATGATAGCATGGACTAAAAACTTTAGAGTATTCTACAGAATCTGACAAATGGCAAAAGTTGTGGGATAGAAACTATAAATTGACAACGTCCATGCATATAAAGAAAACCTATACAAAATGTTTTATAGATGGCACTTCCTCCAGTAAGATTAGCTAAAATGTTTAAGAATATGTCTGCCAAGTGTTGGAAGTGTAACCAAACCCCGGGCTCATACTACCACATGTGGTGGACATCAGCAGTCATATCGTCATCGCTACCGGCTCGGCGGAACCGGGCCAAACCAGGAGGAACCCACCACTGATGTGGATGTAGTTCCATTAAGGATTATACATTGAGTGCGTTTGTCAGCCAGTTACAAACCTATCTGCTGATGATGCTATCTCTCATTTTTTTAGCTTAGCAAGAAATAAGTTGTGATCAACTTTGTCAAATCCAAGTATATTATCTCCAAGTGCACTATGTCCAAGTATATTATGTCCACTGCATTTTGTTGGTCCACTAATTCAGTCACTTTGCCAAAGAATGAAATAAGATTTGTTTGACATGATCTGTTTTTGACAAACCCATGTTGGCTACTGGCTATAATTTTGCTTGCTTGTAGTTGCTTGCAGATTTGGTGCTTGATTATCTTTTTTAGGATCTTCCCAAGTATTCATGTCAGGCTTATTAGTCCCTGGTTTTTTCCCCTTTTCTTGAAGATGAGAACTATATCAACTCTTTTCCAGTCTTCTGATAATTCTCCAGTTCTCCAAGATCTTTGAAAGATATGGCTCAGTGGTTCCGATATCTCTTCTGCTAGCTCCTTCGGTATTTTAGGATGCAATCCATCAGGTCCTAGTGATTTGAATATTTGCCCATGGAAAAAGCCAGCTTCCAATAAGACATGAGCTCTATACAGTGGTGGGTTGGCCATGGTTCGCACCAGTTCTATAGAAGCAGTAGTAAAACCGGCGGGAGGCTCCGCCCACTGACCCCGACGTCATCAAAACACTTCTGCGTATGTGCAAAAGCTTCTGCACTTGCGCATGGCCCTGCTGCAAACCAGTAGTAAAGGTAAGTAGAACCCACCCCTGGCTCTGTAGACCAGGTGCTAAGCTTAACAGGCATTATTGATGCAGGATTCTAATGAGGGCTCAAAACAATGGCCATGTTCATAGACCTAACTGCAGCATATTATCCCCTGCAAAAATCTGTCAATTAATTAATAACATGCTGAGTCCTGTCAGATAATAATGGGGGGACAACATAAGTAAGATTAAACAATAGCTTCTCACAATGGCTTCCCCAAAATTTCCCAGTGGAATTTTTTTCCACACCCATTCCAATGTCACCACAGACCCACTTGTTAAATTTCTTTTTTCAATTTTCTGCTCTAGATGGAAACCTTTTGCTTCTAAAGTGATCCCTTTATTCTCCCTCTCTGAAACACGTTTCTTCGGTTATAGAAAGCAGAATCCAGTTTTCATTCCTAATATTTCAGCTGTGCTTGAAATAGCAAGCTTGATAATAAAATACAGAATTTGTTTCTTTTCATTCAGCCAAACATTATATTGCTAAACAAACAAAGTGTATTTGTTGAACATAGAGGCACAATTTGCCCCACCCTGCACTGCAGTCATAAGATACATTTTCCTCTCTGCTGACTCAGAGGCTTCTCACTCTCTCCTCTCAGCCACTATCAGTTTAGAAAGGCAGATGTGTTTGCTAGCTTATTTATTAGCTACCCACTTGCAAATTAAATTAACTCATTTTTCAAAGCTTTCCGTGGGTTCTGGAAAAACAACCCAGTACAGCTGGGAAAGTGGGAAAGGAAAAGGTCACTTTTTTTATCTGCAGAACTAAAGAAAGAATGGTTTAAGATTGCAACATCAAAACCAACAGCCAAAAACATGAGAATGAGGTTCCCATTTCTAGTTAAGAAGATTAATGTTTATAAGTGTAGCTGTTTAGTTTTCATGAGTTTAGTTATATGTTCTATCCTGTTTATATTTGTTAAACAAAAAAATTACATGAAATTATTGTATACATTTTCTCCTAAACTCTGCACTTCGGCGTGGGTTTGAGGTTTCCAGAAAGTATATACAATATTCTTAAAGGATACTCTAAATTTGTACACACTTAAAATATGAATATAATAGTTTATTTCATTTATTTTTTTATGGTTTTTAATTAAAAAAAAGGAGTTGTACTTCTGTTCTTTTGAAGGTAAATTGTGGCATTTTGCTTTTGCTAAACTAAGAACACTCCTAGAAAACAAAGCAGTAAGGGGACATTATCCAAACTAAAAGAATAAAGGCATTCAGAGGTTCAATATGTAAGTCCATCAATTCAGGTCACCTAGCCCCACATTAAGCATTGTCTAGGCTAGGCAAATACAGGTATTCCTCAACTTTGAGCCCAAAATTTCTATTGCTAAGTGAGACATTTGTTAAGTGAGTTTTGCTCCATTTCACGACCTTTCTTGCCACAGTTGTTAAGTGAATTATTGCAGTTGTTAAAATAGTAACATGGTTGTTAAATGAATCTGAATTCCCTATTGACTTTGCTTGTCAGAAGTTTGCAAAAGGTGATCACATGACCCCAGGACACTGCCACCATCATAAATATGAGACAGTTGCCGAGCATCTGAATTTTGATCACATGATCATAGGGATGCTATAATGGTTGTGTGAAAAATGGTCATAAGTCATTTTTTCAGTGATATTATAACTTTGAATGGTCACTAAATGAACTGTTGTAAATCAAGGACTACTTGTAAATCATTTTGATTCCCGAGCTATTTTCCTCAGTTGAAAAGTACAACTGAAAAGATGCATAGAATGTAGTTAAACATATACTGCTATTACTGTATTACTTTTCATGAAGTAATTAGTTATGGGAATGAGTAATGAAAGAAACTGAAGGAAAATTATCAGGCAATATGGACTGGATTTCTCTGCTGAACTCATAATACATATTTCCCTTCACCAAAAAAAGGGATTATATGTACCACCCATTTAGCACTTTATCAGAAAAAAATTATATTTTCCACCAAAGTAGGCTTCAAGATGGCATTGATACATACAGCCTCCTCTCATGCCTATCCAACTTCAGTAACCATAATTCTTACAAAAATCTTCTGTGTGGCCAAATAACATTAGATGACGTTGAACTGAAATGCCATTATTTGGCCATAATCTTTATTACTGAAAGATTGTGACAGTATCATAATTAATGGAGTTAATGCATTTGTTTGGCTTTGTGGAGGCATTGTTGAACTGTTTATTGTTCTAGCAGTTTTGGTCTCTATAGGCAACCAGGCTTTGGTCTTTGGTCAAGAAGGCTGTCTGTTTATGTCAGTTTTAACTTTTTTAATTGTTTTGGGGAAGGGGGGTGTTAATCACCCAGTGTCTTCTGGAATGGCCAGCATATTAAATCTAATCTAATTAAATGTGTTATTACTACATTTCTTATGATGAAGAAGCCAGCTGCAATATATTGCCACTAACAATATTTAAAAGCCTTGTCAGAAATTAAATGTGATAATCAGACAAAGCCTAAAATCAGCAGTCAGGAATATTAACCATTTTCAGGGAATTAAATGTCTTTTGCATTGCATGTCTAATCTAAGATAATATTCATCACAAAAACAAAATATGTTAAATTTAGAGCAGCTTCTATAAAAATTACATTGTTTCCAGAATCTGAGAGTCCTATAAAGTTTCTTCTTTCATGATTTTAGAGGTTCCTTAAAATACAATTTTATTTCATTAGACCTTCAACCCTAATTAAAATTTTTGGTAATTTATCTTGATAGAGGTAGGGGTTAATTTATTATTACTATTGAGTTTAATAATTTTGCTTTTTTATCTATTATTACTTTTGTAGATTAATGTGTTTATTTTATTCACAGTGTAATTTGCTCGGAATTTTTAAGGTTGTCTGAGTAAGATGGGCTATAAAAACTGCAAAATAAATACATAGGTCATAAAATATTTAAAAAATGAAATAGGCTACCATTTGTTGAAACAACATAATCAGAAATAAGAATGTTTTGCTTCATCTTACACCATCCAGAACAGCTGCTAATTCTACAAACAATATACAAGCAATCATCTGAACTGGCAGATATTCTTACTATTCACTATTTCTCTTACAGCATTAATCAAATCTTTCCACAACAATAATTAATACAAAACTAAGCATGTGTCTCTAAGATAAATGGGGATTGGTTGGTTGGTAGGATTCTACAAATCAGCTTTTAACTACTACCCACTCTTGAAATTCAAATGCCACCATATTTTACATGTAACTATGATCTTTGCTAGAAATTCCTTCCAATCTAAGGGTACAGATCATTTTGAATGCATAATCTTTAACAATGTACAGTACATATGAAGATATGGGGCAAAACAAACAAATTTATGAACAATTTAAAATATAATCATTTACCTACCTGATTTTCCCATACTTATGCCCTTGATTTAAGAAGCTGCTTCTCCTTTAAATGCTTCCTTTTACTTGAAACTGGCTGCAATTTCCTGGTAGTGAATTTAAAGAATCTGCTTCTCCTTTAAATGCTCCCTTTTGCTAGAAACTGGCTGCAATTTCCTGGTAGTGTTCCAAGCTCCTTGACTGCACGAAACAACCATGCATAATAACGTGCAATCGCCCATTCACAGTGCTCAATAGACTACTGATGCCATATAAGGAATAAAGATTTTTTTTTTTCTTCTTCTAAACTTGAGGCTCCTTTGTAGTCAAAGATTCTTCATCCTGCAAGTAACATAGCAACACAAGAAAATACTGAATGATTTCCTGTATTGGTGAAAGCAAGAGGAAATTGGGAAGAAAGAATATTTAAGCAAAATATACTAAGGGCATTCAGTGATGCACATTTTAGCAAGAACAATACTGATCTAGGAAGTTGTTGCATGTTGCATTTTTAACAATATAAACTTTTATTATATGCATTTCTGTAATTCCAAGATATAATAGAGCAAAACATAAGCAAAGTACTCAAAGGGTTTTGTCATGCTTATATAGGTAATCATTGTTGCTGCCTGATAATGTAAACAAGTAAATAGATTTAAGCAGGGGTGAAATCTATTTACCTTCCCTACCGGTTCAGAAATGCATGCGTCATCGTCAGATCCAATTGTAGAACCTCTGCACATGCGCAAAGCCTTCTGCGTATGCACAGAGGGTAAAAAACAGATTATTTCCTGGTTAAAACCAGGAAGTAACAACATCCGGTCAGGTGGGTGGAGCCTCGCGCTGCCGCCGCTACCGATTCACCAAGCCACGCAGTGCTACTGGTTCACCTGGACCAGAGCAAACCGGTAGCATTTCACCCCTGGATTTAAGGCTACTCTTCACTTTTAACCAAACACAGCATCTTATTTGCTGTCTCTTGCAATTCAAGCCAAAATAAATGTAGAGGGCTTGCTTAGCCATGACAGCAGCTCAAATTATATGAACATAATTTCCTGCCAACTCAAGGAAAGTATTAAAAATATTAAAATATCCATGAGGAAGTGCCCATACTCAGGTACAAAGTAACACTCCAAGAACACTTCTAGCTTGTTTAAAACTCTGCAACTCTTAACTGTTAGAGTACTTGTAAATTGCTAAACAAATTGCTAAACAAAATATAGTTTTTTCTCATTTGCAGAGGATTAGCCAAATCTGAGATCTCTGAGAGCTTTACAGTTTGGTAATAAAATTCTGAGCACCACCCCTGCAATTCAAAACTGTTGATACAGGATCTTTCTTCATAATTTGTCCTTTTTTACAGAGCTTTTTTTTCAAATAGTCACTTTTTATACAGCAGTCTTAGCTACTTCTTCTCTTCTCCAGTTCTTCTCTCATTTTCAATTTACTTTTCCTATTTATCAGTGATGGCGAACCTATGGCACGTGTGCCAGAGGTGGCACACAGTGCCCTCTCTGTGGGCATGTGAGCCATCACCCCAACTCAGCTCCGGCACAATGCACTCACTCCTCCCGCCAGCCAGCTGATCTTTGGGTCACTGCTACGCATGCGTGGGGGGTGGGGCACATGCGGGCTGCATGCATGCATGCGTGGGGGCACATATGCATGGGGCACTTATGCATGGGGGGGCATATGGGGGAACCATGTACGCTTGCAGGAGACTGCATGTTCATATGGGGGCACACATGCACACGAGGCAGGAGGCATGTGGGGGGCAGGGGGCATGCGGAGGGTGCGCACGCATTGCATCTTGGGGGTTTGCGCGTGCTTTGGGCACTCGGTCCGGAAAAGGTTAGCCATCACTGCTATATATAATTGCTTTGAGTTTATTAAAATCTACATTTTGGTTATCTAAGATATAGCTGAGCAGGAGAAAGTTGTTGTACCCTGCAACCATCGAGAGTAGCCAGCAACTACCCATGTTTCCCCAAAAATAAGACCTGATCTTTTTTGACCCAAAATAAGGACCAGGTCTTATTTTCGGGGGATATCTTACCTGCTTACCTTAGGACGACCACAGCCATGTCTCCCATGTCCCAACACCTGTTGCACCTCTGCCCAACTTATCTGTGGCTGCTTGCGGCTGCCCACAGACAGATGCTGCATGGCTTATACTGGTGGTGCCACTCATGGCAAGATGCTGTGAGGCTCATTACGACAGTGGTGCCACTCGCAGCCGGACATGCGAGGCTCGTTGCGTCGGTGCCACTGCCTGCAGCAGGAGGTTGCATGGTGCATTATGCCATTGCGTGCGTGAGTCATGGCCTCAGTGTAACAAGCCTCATGGCATTCTGCCACAAACAGCAGCACCAGCATGATGAACCATGCAGCATTCTGCCACGAATGGCACCACTGGCACAATGCGCCACATGTCCAGCCACAAGTGGCCGCCAGCGGCTGCAGAAGAAGTCAGGCAGCTGTGTAACAGGTATCAGGGCGTGGGAGACCTGGCTGCAGTGATCCTAAATGGTGTGGGGCATGTGGGGCAGCTCCACCCCACCACCCATCTTGATTTTTATGCCTGCACCTTGCCCCACCTCTTATAACCAGATAGTGGGCAGGGCTTAACTAGGGCTTATTTGGGGGGTAGGACTTTTATTAGGCACAAGTGTGATAATCGGGCTAGGACTTGTTTTGGGGGTAGGTCGTATTTTCAGAGAAACATGGCTAGGTACAAATGATGAGAGGGGAAGAGAGAAGAAGGGAAAAAAAGATGGATACAATAAAGTTAAGTAAACTTTAAAAATCAAAGGAAAGAAAAAAAGATAGAGAGTAATTGCCAAATATGGCTTCCTAGACTTGTGCCTCAATCTTTCCAATGAAACAGACTGAGATAGCAACATCATTTAATTATGATTTATTTAGAATATCCTGACTCAAAAGAATTCCTCTCATTCAAAGTGAGAACCCAGATCGTCGGCTTTCAGTCCCTCTTACAGTTAACCCATCAATGAAAATGCAAGGGAAAAATTGATTGGACAGGACAAAACCTCTCCTTTTCATAGTAAATCAGCTAAATGGAGTTAAACAGGAGTTAAACATATTACAGTTGATAACACATACATCCATTTAAACAAGTCTGATGAAAGCAGATCTTGCATTAAATTTAAAATGTTAATAAAGAAAAAAAATCATAAGGTTGTTTGGAGTTCATGGAGAGACAAACTAAATACTAATTAATGCTAATAACTTTTCTCTTATCAGAAGACAAACATCAGAAAGACCATCCTATCCTAGTTTGTTGAATAAATATCTAGCATAGAGCTTACTTATTATATTTAAGAAGCTGATAGACCTATAATTAGCGGGTAGGTCTTGTGTAGTCTTTTTGTGAATGGACACAGTAATGGATTCTTGAGTTTGTGCAGTGCAATCAATGTAAGTAAACCAGGAAGCAAGAATAGGAGTCCAGCATTCCAGATTATTCCATAGTATTTCAGGTGTAATAAAACCATTGCCTTTAGTTTACCAGATTTTAGCTGATTAATCAGTATCGTATTTCAAAGACTGCTGTTGTAGGGTGAGAGCCTTTCTTTCTCTTAACCACAATCTGATGTGTTTGTTACCAGAGCTGGTACTTTGGCAGCCTTGCCTCCTGGATTTGATGGGGGCACTTAGGAATGATCGGAGGTGGCTTTTGGATAGCTGTGGACCCACCCGGGAGGGGGGATCTTGAACATTGCAACTCCCTGTGAGGGTGCAGCTGAAAAGTCAAGGGCCTTTTACCCCTCTTCTGACCAGTAGACATCTTCATAAGCAAGCCAGGACTTTTAACTTTCACTTTTGCCGTTTGCTTTTTATTTTTAAATGTCAATTGTCTGGCTGAATGCTGATTTATTTCAACCCCTGCTAGACTATCTCTTATTTCTGTTTTCTTTTTCATTTATTGGGTTGCTTTCACCAATTTATTTATAGAAACATAGCACATGTTTCTGGATGGAGAAATTGTCTATATTGGAATATATTTTACTGAATATTTATCACAGGGAATCTGGTATTTTACTAACTCAGACCAAAACAATCAGAAATTATTCTCTCTCTGTAGAGAGAGAAATGTATTTTCCCCTGTTCTGTGGGTTGGCTGTAGATTTTATTCACTGAATAAAATATCAGATTACAAAGAAGAGGAGGCTGACATGGGGCGGGGGAGAGAAAAGGATATACATGCAATCTCTACTTGAATTCGTTTGATGAATTTATAAAATCAGTGGAACACATCTTGGGAAAACCCACTTTAAATGTTTTAATCTCACAAGAGGACCCTTTGAAAATAACATGGACCTAGAAACAATGCAGACTGTTGAAAATCAAAGCCAAGAGGAGTTTTGCTTCCTAGCAGCAAAATGGCTGGGAAGAAACATGAATTTGGTGTTTTCGTAGAGTAGTAGAGAATTCTCTGGGTGGATAAGTGATATATGGATTTTTTAAAGGAGTTTGAAAGTGAGTGGGGAAACCTATTACATTTAATTGGGGAAAGATCTTTGGATTTTGGAGGGAAGGTAGTTTGGCATTGGAGAATGGATTTATTGTATTTAACTAATCAACAATTGATAAGAGATGGCACTGAGAAACAAACATGTATATTTGATCTAAAATCAATTAGGTTTATTTTTTGGGAATGATTTTGGATTGAAGCTGTGGTAAATTTTCTACAAGTTGATTACAATAACAGTTTGTTAACAAAGGGTTTTAGAATTTTAATCTTGTGTTTTTTTCATTATTGTTATTATTTTTATTATTTTATCTGTTTATATATTATTATTATTGTCTTTCCTCTTAATTATTTTGTTACTGATATAAAATTCCTTTGGCCTGTTTTGCAAGGGGTGGAAGATTAATATTGTTATATTAATCAGCATTCAGGTAGGGAGGATGCAGTGTTTATATGTGTTAATCTTTTTTAAGACACTTTTTAATGCCTTGTGTTTTTTCTTTTTCTTTTTTTCAATATTTTGGTGTTTTGTATTTTAATTTTTCTTGAATAAACTAAATATTATAAAATCAAAAAAGTGTCATATTTCAGCACTAGTACCTGGAATTCAATTTGGTAGCAAGTTGGTATTGAGATTGAAGTTGAAATTAACAAATTCTTCTTGTGAATATAATGCCCTAAGGTGATCCTGCCATACAGAAATAGATATAAAATAAGGGAGTGCCAGGAGCTTATCAAATGGGTGAGAGGTTATCAGGTGCCAAAATTGAGTTCCTGGCTTGAGATGTTATCAATAGCTGCCAGGAAATTCTTGTGAACTCTCTTTTCTGGTTTTATAGAAAGGGTTTATACTATTTTTTCAGGAGTATAAAATCTTGGATGGATGCTCCTCTGGGTTCTCTTTGTATAACTTAAATTCTCTGATCGCTTTACTTTTGAACTCAAAATGTTCTGTATTGAACCAGGATTGGGAGTAATAGATCCTACCTCTTGATCTCCTCTCTTCCTTGATATCTGGGTAGAAAGCACTGGTGGAGTAGCTGCATCAGTTGGGCAAACATCTGCAAGGCAGAATTCTCAGAACTCTTAACTATAGTATGGAGTTGCAATAGAAGCAGCTGAGAGATTTGTTCACTAAGTTGTTGGATCTATTTAATGCAGATCACCCTCACCTCTAGATCAGATTCCAGAATTGGAGTGGGATATGTTTTCATAAAACAATTAACAAAGGCTTTACGACTGTGATACTTTGAAGATGATCGCTATCAGGTTTATTATCTAGATAATTTTTGTACAAAAGTAATCAGATTAGAGTGCAATCAATTAGGGAAGGTCTTGAGCCAGCCCAATGGAAGAATTCACCAGAGAAATCACTGCTGATAGATCCATTCATTAAATTTAAATTTAGTTTGTAAAAAAGACAATCCCTTAGTTTGTAAAAGAGACAATCCCTTATACTACAATTTTAAATATTTTTAAATGCTGAGATATTAAAGGGGATTTATGACTGGTTCTTGGGGATATTGATGGAACTGAGTAAAAAGTACTTTGTCATTCATCCTGACTCAAAAGAATTCCTCTAGTTCAAAGTGGGAACCCAGATCATCAGCTTTCAGTCCCTCTTACAGTTAACCCATCAATGAAAATGCAAGGGAAAAATTGATTGGACAGGACAAAACCTCTCCTTTTCATAGTTTAGCAATACTAGAAGTTATCAATTAAACTATTAACATCATTTACAAAGTGAGAACAGTAAGTCAAATTAAAATACACCTATGTTAATCAGCAAGTACAACAATATTACAAAGTCTATGTTGTTGGTACTAAAACTCCATTCTGTGTGGCCTTCATTTCCCCCATTTGAGGTTAAAGGGCAAAACAAAATGAACTCCTTCAGCAGGATCAAAAAAGAAAATGTTGGCAAACAAAAACTTAAGGAATTTGGATCAACAGTAGCAGAGACTGAATGCACATTAATTTCAGTCTAGAAAAGAAGTAATAGATTTCTTGTGGAAAGCAGCTTTCAAAAGTTGCAGTATACATGGCAGGCATATGAGTAATAACAAACAAATCAAAACCCCTAATATAACAATCAAAATGAAACACCAAAAAATGATTTCAACCATATCAAGTTGGTAACCACAAAGTAATACAAATTTAAAAATGAAGGAAAAAAAAATCAACACATACAATATGAAAAACACCGTAAGTTAAAATCCACAACCACCACCACCACCACCCCACACACAAATCCAAAACCTTGACTCTGGTAATAGGCAAAACTAGACTTCAGTTTGTAGTCTGCTAATGGCATTGGTATAACATGGGCATAGATTTCAAATGATGCAGGAATATTGAGAAGAACAAGTGCTAATTCAGCAACCCTAAACTAGGTAACTACCAACATAACACAGAATAGAAGGGGTATTTCCATTTAATCAGAGGATTTGACTGTGTTGATTAATGCAATAACGGTTGTGATATCATCCTAAAAGCTGATTATATGCATATGTCGTCCATATCAAGAAAAAAGGTAAACATCAAGACATTTACATCTTCATGAGTCATTCTAGTGATTGACCAATACGATGTATCAAGAAAGGCAGGGTCATGAAATATTAAGGAACTCTCAACAAAGGGACGCACTCCATAGGTTGTGTATCCTTCTAACTCAATAAGTGATCATGGTGTAACATTGCTATTTTGTGTAACATGTTCTATGTCATGTAGTCCCTCTGTTCTATGGAGCAGGAAATTCTTTCAGAAAGAAAATGTAAATGTAAATAAGGCCAATTATCTCCATAACTTACAACCCTCACAATCTGCTATGCCCAGTCTTCTGCAAGTATTTACTGGAGGTTGAATACAGTATAGGGCAGTGCAGCGATGGTAACCTTGTAGTTGAAATGTTGATTGGTCTTTTCAGCATCTGTAGTGATCCACAAGAAAAGCATAATAAAAAAAGCAGGCATTGTGGTTGATGAAGGCTACCCAAGTCCATTTCCATATAGTTCTCAGTATTATGGAGAACTATTCCCAAAGTGGCTGTAGTTTCTCTTGACAGGTTCCTATTGAAGTCTATTGAATCAAAAGATAATAATTAACCATCATTGTGAGGCTAACCATTTATCTATTGCTATTGAGTTCCCATTCAGGCGTGTTTGGGCATTTTCCAGGTCTGTTCCTATAACACTTAGTTGTGTCTCTATCAGGAGAAAGCAGGTTTTTCTTTCCACCCATGGGGTATGTATGGAACTTTCTCTCCTAGGCATTTCCATTGCATTGATGAGATGAGCAGCTTCCCATAGCCAGAAAAAGATAAACCAGCTTTAAAAGGAGACTTAAATATGGGTGTTGACTTGGGTTCTTCCCAGTTTCTGAATCTGGTAAGTCACCTGGATATCAACCTCTTGCAATAGGTCCCTAAAAAAAAATATCACAAAAAGTGAAGAAAGTATGTGCCACAGTTCACCAGAACCCAAACTGCACACTTTCTTTTTGCCATAATTCCGCATATTTTTCCTTGTTGGTAAAATACCTGTAAATGATTTAATTCCAAAGTACAAACACATTCTATAAAAACCAAATTAATTTACAAAGCAAAATATAGAAAAAATTCCAAATTTAGTTGCACATAATTAACCATTGTTGGCTCTCAAATCTTGTTAGGCTTAATTACATATTCAGACAATGTTAGGTAGATTTCCACCTCACCCCACCTCCCTTTTTCTCCTCTAGAGAAGATAAATCAAGAGAGATTAGCATAACAGTAAAACTGCAAAGCTGACCCCCATATTGTGATAGGACTATTTGCATCTGAGAATATTTATTATTTCCTGGATTGTTTCCAGAGGAAAGGTTGCATTTTTTTCCTGTGTCAGATAGACTATACTTGTCCATGGACGCTCTATCAAATATTGTAAATTTTACTTTTCCTCCCCTCTTTCACCCTATTAGATGCCATATTAAGGGACAAAGATGACACCCAGTAAACTTGTTATCACAACCCACTTAAGATTTTAATAGTAAAACATATACGTTTCACTGACCAGCATTATGCTAACAATTCTGGAATGCTTCTGTGTCAGGCAGATGATGTACAAATTCCTCTTGGGGCAGCACAGCAATGAAGCAATAGGATAGCTGAGAAGACAAAAGAATAGTTTACAAAAGTTATAACGATGTAGAGGGAAAAAGAGAAAAATGCTGAGGTGCTGTGCCATGCCTGTCTCTCCGTCATAATAAAGGAAGCTGCACACAGCCCACACTACAAAGCAGAATTTACCAGAATAAACTTTGCATCCAAATAAATGTTTGATTTCCAAATTTTCTCATCTCTCCAAAGTCCGTCTTTCCCTCTTTTCATTTTTTCCCCCCTTGTGCGTGCAATTCTGTGCTTTATCAGCAATGTCCGTTTCTCTTAAGCAACCCCAGGGTTATCTGTCTTACCAATACCATATTAGGTTTTTAAGTGGTAATGCCCTCTTTGGAAAATTGATTCAAAAGTAAACTAGCTTTCTTCAAACAGAAAGACTTCATTTTAAGAAGCATGTTAGGGACATTAGATTGCTTAAAGCACGGGTCTCCAAACGTAGTAACTTTAAGACTTGTGGACTTCAACTCCCAGTATTCCTCAGCCGGCAAAGTTTAAATCCACAAGTCTTAAAGTTGCTATGTTTGAAGACCCCTGGCTTAAATGTTAGCAAAAATTACATGCATTCCTTCTATTTGGCAGCCATTCCGCAAGTAGTAATGTCTATCAGAGCGTTTGCAGTGAAGCAGCTGGCTCAAAGTCAGGACAGCTGCCTTTTAAAGGCCCCATCGCCGTCAATTCACTCTGGAGATCTGGCAAAGTGATCTGTTTGGTCTATAAGTAACAGTTTCACTTGTCTTCTCTGTCCTTTTTTCTGTTTGAGTGTTAAACCTACCACAGTTGTTGCTTTTTCTTCTAATTGATTCAGAAATGGGGTTAGCTCTAAATTCCCTGTTAATCTCATGCTGGGTTTTGTTTTTTTTTTGGTGTGAGCAACAGAAGTTTTTGTGGTTTCTGCTGTTGGTTCTTTTCAGCATACTTTATAAGAAACCTTTTAATGAGTCAATTTTATTTTAAATTGAAATTAAAAGGTCAAAGTTTTTTCCTTTTAGATGTAATTGATTAATAAAATTGAAAATTTGATGTTATATATGTTGATGGCACCAAAAATACTTTATGCACAAAAATGGAAGGCTACTTTGATTCCCACAATGGACAAATGGCTTCAAAAATTGACGGGGTTAGCAGAGATGATTAAATTGACTGCTTTTGATTAAAGAACAAAACACAATTTTGTTTCTGCTTAGAAACTGCTTTTGAACTTTGTGCTGGAGATAAGATTTGGGGTTTTGCTGATTAGATAAGTTTGTTGTTATAGAAACGGCTAGCATATATTATATAAAAGTAAAAACTTGAAGTTTTATGTCGTTACCTTATTCTACTGCACTAAAAGGAGTCGGAAGTCAAGTTGGTATCATTTCCATCCTGCATAAGCATGACAGCTGCTGAACAGACAGCAGGAGGCAGGCATTCTCTATCAGGGAAGAAGAAAATTCTGTAAACTGTTGGCTTACTTCCACCTGTATATACTACTCCAAGGAATTATATCTACTTAATGAGAGAATTGATTCTAAATTACTTACTACTTACTAATCAGAGGCTTGATTGAAATCTGTATTGCAGAGTGGATATGCTGTCTCTTCTTCCTTTTCCCTATTCTTAAATCCCAGAGTAAGGATTATTAAATTATATCTGGTTGCCCCAGCATAACCACTTTTTTTTTAATGTTAGCTATTGTATGGTACCTTCCTCAAATTTGAGAAGGGGTCTATAATTCTAGGTTAGTTTTAGCTAATAAGAATGATATTTTTTAGCATTTCTTTTTTATGTATCACTCCTCTTTATTAATTATTGAATGTTCTGGATTTTCAAACCCTATTTTCTCCTCTTTTTTCATTTTGCTAGTTAATGGCTATAATAAAGTTGATTGATTTGAAATTACAGCTGGAGAAGATAGATGGCCTCTTAGGTGATACAACTTAAATGATTTAAAAATTAGAAACAGAGAATAAAAGTACCAAAGTAATTGTTAAAAATGGAGAGCTTAAACTCAGAGCTACTCACCTGGTCGCCATCTTGAGCTCCATCCCCCAATTAGGTGCTGAAACTAAATGCTCTTAACCTCTGACCTCCAATCTCAATCTCTTTTAACCCCTTCAGCTGCTAATTTTACTGCATGCCTGGAAAAGGGAAATAGAATATGTTACTTAATTCTGTTAAGTGCCTGCCAGGCTGAGTAGTAGAGAAAAGCAAAGAAAAGCTTTCTGCAGCTTGTTTGCACTGAAGAAAAAGTTCACTTAAAAGAAAAAGTGGCTGCAGCATAACGTGCAGCAAATGGCTGCAGCAGAAACTGGATGCTACAGAGAGTCCCATTATGTTGAACCATCTTCTGGAGCATTTCCAGAAGGGATATATAGACACTTCTAGGGTTCACCAGTTAAGAAACAATTGAGAGCCAATTGAGTGGTTAAAGTGTTGATGCAGAAACCAGGAGTCCTAGGGTTCCCTTAGGCATGAAAACCAACTGGATAACTTTGTGCCAGTTATTCTCTCTTTCCCAATCCACCTCACAGAATAGTTGTGGAGAATGAGGATGCAGATACATTCACTATCTTGAGTTATATATTTAAAAGGTGGGATTAAAATAATCTATGAAAACAAATCTCCCCTATTTTGTTTAATGATTTGGTCCTGCCTCAGTCCTTTTATTACTTAGAAGTCATGTAGTATTTCTATGCAGCGGGAAAATGGGTAGATATATTTTGCAGAAATTAACTAAATTAATGTATATTTACAAAAGTATATTTTAAATTTGCATTTAAAGTAATTGTTCTAATTGGAGAACTAGGCAGGCAAGAACTGAAGTTAGGCAGGCTGCTAGGAAACAACCTTTATTGCTAACAATAACAGCCAAAACAAGGCAACTCCCATACAGGCAACAACATTTGCTGTCTGACAGTTATTTATGTAGGAGCTGTCAGATGGGCAGACCAATGGCAGAGCTGCATTCTTTCACCAACGTTTTGCTCACATTGCAACCAATCAGAATCACCCTGCAGCCGGCAAGCCTTTAAGCAGCGGCGTAGCCCTGAGGACTTAACACCCCTCTCCTCCTAGATGGTGCATGCGTAGTCAGACAGGTATGCTGGCCGCCATTGTCTCCGCCCTGATCGTCTCAGTTCTGGGGCAGCAGCTGAAGAAGGAGGAGCCAAATTCTCCAGGTAAGTTTGGCACTGAAAACGCTTCAGTTGTGGGTGCTTGGATTGGCTCCAGCTGAACTTGAAGGGCCTCTAGGTGTGGTGTTTCCCCAGGGTAGGATTGGGCCTGCCCTGGTCATTGATTGGCTGCATCTGGGAGCCTCCTTCTGAGCTGGTTTATATGTCGGTGCAACATTCGACCATCATCGAGCTGGACCCTATACGATTAGGGCCCAGTTAGTTGTATGATGTGTCCTGGCAGCCACCTTGGGTCCCATAATTCTGGGCAAAGACTGGCTCTCCCACAGTAAAAGTTCTGGTGTGGTTGTGTGTGACAGAGGTTTGTTCGGTGGCATAGCTGGGGTGCAGTCGGTCCAGGTTTGTACGGAGCCGACGACCCATGAGTATCTCTGCAGGACTTTTTTTGGTGACCGGGCACGGGGTAGTGTGTTGTGCCAAGAGATACTGGCATAGTTTGTTGTGCCAATTTCCAGGGCCCAGGAGGCCTAATACTTCCTTAGCTGACCTGATGGTCCATTGGCAGCCGGGTGGCAAGAAACATCTGGAACACAGTGTTAGGAGAAGCGAAGATACCGTCATCGTGGGTAGAGGCAAATATTGCGCTAATACCAAAGGAGAATTCAGATAGGACACTAATTAAAAATTATAGGTTCGTTCGCCCCTGTTTGTCTTTGTATTCTTTGTGTTTTCTTTCATCATCATATCCTTCCAAGATCCAGACAGAAGTAGAGATGTACAAGGAGAAATAATGCTTTTATCAGTAAATGTTAATGGCTTAAGTTCTCCTATTAAGAGGAAAAATTACTTTAACAAATCGAGTAAGATGTGTTTAGATATAATAGTGTTGCAGGAAACACATATAAAGGAGTCACATCAACAGGTATTAAAATGTCCTAAACTGGGGAATATGTTTATAGCTCTATCTTAACAAGAAAAAAAGAGGAATTGTGATATATATCAAAGAAGGAATCTCAGCAAAACAGATATGTAAAGATGAGGAGGGCAGAATATTAATAATAGAGATAATATTAAATAAGAAAATAATTTTGGTGGGAATATATGCGCCGAATGAGGCCCAAATGACATTCTATAAAATCATACCTAAAATCATAAAATCATATCATACATAATATGATTGAAGAATTAGAATATGATAACATTTATATAATCAGAGATCTCAACGCAATTGTAGATAGAAATCTAGATTATAAGAATGACAAAGAGAGGAAAAGCACTAGGAGGATATTGCCCATCACATTTTTTCAAATGGTTGAGGAGCTAGGTATCAAAGATAGTTGGAGAGAAAGGAATGGGAAAGGGAAACAATACACTTTCTACTCAGGAAGACATAATATATGGTCCAGGAGTGACATGGCATGGGTATTATTAGAACTTGATTCAGAAATCGAGGAAATTAAAATCAACACAAATTCATGGGCTGATCATAATCCTATTGGAATTAAATGAAGAGGGCAAAAGAAGATGAAAAGATGAACGTTGAAAAAGGCAATCTTAAATCAAAATGAGTTCAAATTGAGAATGGATGAACAATGGGCTTATTCTTCCAAGACAACAAAAAAGAGGATACAAACAACCAAAATCTTTGGGATACTGCAAAAGCCTTTATGAGAGGAATTGCGATAGAGTATATGGCCAAGGAAAATAAACAAAAGAAACAAAGACAAAAAAGTCTAGAAAGAGAATTAAGTAGAGTTGAGAAGAGATTGCAGAAAGAGCCACAAAAACAAGAGCTAAAATGGCAATTACGAGAAATTAAACATAAACTAAATATTATTGAGAAGGAGGGGTTGACCCAGCAAATAAAAGGAATCAAACAAACAATTTTTGAGAATGCGAGTAAGCCAGGACGGTGGCTAGCATATAGATTGCAGAAACAGAAGGATACAAGATGGCTTAGCAATCTACACAATGATGAGGGACAATTAATGTACCAAAACGAAGAGAAGAAAACAGTAGTTTATGAGTTTTTTTAAAAATTATATGAAGACAAAGAAGAGATAGGGGAAGATAAGATTTGGCAATATTTTCAAAAAAAGGGATTGCCCAAAGTCCCGGAAGAAAGTAAGGAGATATTAAATAAAGAGGTAACATCATTAGAAATATTAGAAGCAATCAAGAAGTAAAAGTTAAATAAAGCCCCAGGTCCTGATGGATTACCGTCAGAGATATACAAAAATCATCAGGAAATATTAAGCCCTATTTTGTTAGACGTCTATAATGATGTTTTAAACGAGGCAAAAATTCCAACCACATGGAAAGAAGCAACAATTACTCTGATCCCGAAAGAAAACTCTGACCTGACATATGTAAAAAATTATAGACCAATATCTTTATTGAATTCGGTCTACAAAATTTTCATGACAATTATGGCCGAAAGATTAAAAAACTTCTTAGAAAATTTTATCCATTCTGATCAAAAGGGCTTTCTGCCCAGACGATATAAGAAATAATATTAGGATTATATTATATATTATGGATACTATGAGCTTCACAATGAAAAACAGATGATATTTATTTATTTATTTATTTATTTGATTTGATTTCTATACCACCCTACTCCTGAAGGACTCAGGGCGGTGCACAGCCAAACAATAAAACACACGCATACAAAATTTAAAAGTAGAATAAAATCAAATTAAATAATTTTGGCCCCGACAAATTTAAAACCCCAAACTATTTAAAACCAATTTTAAAATTGAATAAAGTACTAAAAGATAAAGTACTAAAAGATATTTAAAAATTAAAAATCTTTTATAAAAGAGGGAGAAAATTAGGCCAGGCCCGCCTGGTGAAATAATAAGGTCTTTAAAGCGCGGCGGAAGGTGCGCAGATCCGGGATCCTCCGTATCTCTGGGGGGAGCTCGTTCCAGATAGTAGGTGCCCCCACAGAGAAGGCTCTCCCCCTGGGGGCCGCCAGTCGGCATTGTTTGGCCGACGGCACCCGGAGGAGCCCCTCTCTATGGGAGCGTACCGGCCGGTGGGAGGCTATTGGTGGTAGTAGGCGGTCCTGCAAGTACCCAGGTCCTAAGCCATGGAGCGCTTTAAAGGTGGTAACCAAAACCTTGAAGCGCATCCGGAAGACCACCGGGAGCCAGTGCAGCTCGCGCAGGAGAGGTGTTACATGGGAATGCCATGTCGCTCCCATTACCACCCACGCGGCCGCACTCTGCGCCAGTTGGAGCCTCCGGGTGCTCCTCAAGGGGAGCCCCATGTAGAGAGCGTTGCAATAGTCCAGGCGGGAGGTGACAAGGGCATGAGTGACCGTGCGTAAGGAGTCCCGATCCAGAAAGGGACGCAACTGGCGAATCAGGCGAACCTGATGAAAAATCCTCCCGGTCACGGCCATCAAGTGCTCTTCTAAAGACAGCCATGAATCCCGGAGGACGCCCAAGTTGCGCACCCTCTCCGTGGGGGCCAATAATTTGCCCCCAATAGTCAGTGATGGCACCAACTGACTATATCGGGACGTCGGAAACCACAGCCACTCGGTCTTGGATGGGTTGAGCCTGAGCCTATTCTTCCCCATCCAGATCCGCACGGCCTCCAGGCACCGGGACATCACTTCAAGAGCATCGTTGGGGTGGTCTGGGGTGGAGATGTAAAGCTGAGTATCGTCAGCGTACTGGTGGTACTTCACCCCAAAACCACGGATGATCTCGCCCAGCGGCTTCACATAAATGTTGAACAGGAGGGGCGAGAGGACCGACCCTTGCGGCACCCCACATATGAGGGACCTCGGGGTTGACCTCTGCCCCCCTGTCAACACAGACTGCAACCAGTCAGAGAGAAAGGAGGAGAACCACCGCAAGACAGTGCCTCCCACCCCTAACTCTTCCAGCCAGTGCAGCATGATACCATGGTCGATGGTATCAAAAGCCGCTGAGAGATCTAACAGGACCAGGACAGGAGCATCCCCTGTCCCGAGCCCTCCAGAGATCATCTACTAACGTGACCAATGCCATTTCCGTGCTGCACCCGGGCCTGAAGCCCGACTGGAACGGATCTAGATACGTCGTTTCATCCAGATGCTGGGGGAGCTGTTGCGTGACCACACTCTCAACAACCTTCGCCACGAAGCAAAGGTTGGAGACCGGATGATAATTTACCAACATTGACTTCCGGTTTGCTGTTTGTCGCTGCCAGACGTTCCTTTGGGATCGTCAGCTTCCATTGCCTGTCAGAGCCGCCTTCACAACGGAATGGCGGCTCGAAAAAACTCCGTTTCCATGAGGAAACGGAGATAGAGCCGGCAGGGGTGGGTAGAACTCTCTGCGGAGTCCCAAAAGTTTTTTCTTTACTTTTGGGACGGAGCGGATGAGATGCCCCGCATCCCCAGCCGCCGCTCCGGGCTCTGGGAGACCTCTGCTGATGCAGAGCCAGGCGTCAAAAGCAAGCCTGCAAATTTAACAGACTACTCAAAGAAAATGTGAGCTGGACCTGTAATACTGAACCGCAAGTATTTTACTGATTTTTTAAAAAAAAAATTACTTAAGAGAGAGGAGGAAAAGAAAGAGGGAAAAAAGCCTTTTAAAATGGCGTTGGCTGGAGGAGAGGCTGAAAGGGAAAGTCCTTCCGTTTTTTATTACTACAATGTAGTGGAATAAATACCACTGGCTACATTTGTAGACAAAACTTCGCTCCTGTGTCTTTTTCTCCTTTTTTTTCCCTTGGAGACCTGATATTGTTGTTGATTGGAAAGAAGTCTTTCTTGCTTTTTTTTTTAACAAAGCCTGCCTGGGCGGAAACATGGCACTGAGACTCATAAAGTCAGATAAACAAGAAGGGGGGGGATTCCCCCACCAACAACTTAAAGGAACAAGTCTTAACTCTTCAGTCTCAGAAACCTGATTTTAATATAATAGAATTTTTTATAGAGGAGATTGAAAGAAGGGAGGAGATTGTGAACCAGCAACTTAAAAAATTTAAGCAGGAAATTAAAGAATTGGTGAAATCTAAGTTTGATTTTTTGGAGAAAAAACTCTCAAAAGTGGCTAATGGTTTTACAGAATTTATGATACAGTTGGACACAAATACTAATGTACTAGAGTCTAAAATGGAAGAAATTCAAGATAAATTGGACAATAGAATTCAAAAAATTGAAAATGATTTGACAAACACTCAGGATAATAGCTTAGAAGAAAAACCTAAAATGGATGCTGATCAAAAGTATGGTAATGCAGAAAATCTGCAACAGAAGATTGAAAAAGAGATTTTAATGGTACAATATAATTTCACAGAATATGCGATAAGATTAAGAGGTTTGCAGGAAAATAATAGAGAGGATTTAAGGAAAATATCTTCTGAATTTCTAGCTGGGATTCTAAAGGTTCAACCTGACGAAGTGTTTTGTAGGATTGACAGAGTTTATCGAATTAACTCCTGGATTGCCAAGCAAAGGCAATTGCCTAGAGATGTGGTGATTTATTTTACAGACAAAGAAATTAGGAATAATATCGTGCAAAATTCCTTCAATTCTAATTTGCAATTGTATGGAAGAAAGATTTGGATTTACAAGGAACTCCCACCTAAGATATTGATGGAAAGGAAGAAATTTGGTTTTCTGGTAATTGAGTTAAAAAAGAGAAATATTCCATTCAGGTGGGACGCCCCAGTTGGTATTATATTTAGATACCAAGGAGAAAGATATCAGCTAAATACTGTTGAAAGAGCGGAAGAATTTTATCAAAATAGGTTGAAAATGAACTTAACATCTTCAGGTATAATACAGGATAAGCAGAAGGAGCCGGAAATAAAGGTAAAATATCGAATTACAGAGACTGTACCAGATGAATTGCCTTTGGATTTATTGGATACCCCAGCTGGACTATCTACAAATTTGAGAGAAGTGGCATCTAACCTTAATGTGATGACTTATCAAGGCAAGGATAAGTATGGAAACCAATTAGGGGATATACAAGGGATAAAAAAGAAACATGAGATACAAAAACAAAACCAGCAAGACCAATCTACAAAGCAGAATAAAAACCGACCAGATGATACACAATTTGTAGAAAGGAAACCAGGATGGAAACCAAACCCACAAAAAGAAAAGAAAAAAAAAAGAAATAGGTGGCATAAAAATAGAAATTTCTAAATCAGGCAACAGTGAAGCCAGTGACTTTAAAATATGAATGATTATGTGTAAACATGAAAGAGGCGACGTATTGGTTAATATCATCCTGAGGATTGTGGCAGATCTCTGCATGGCCGTAATCTGGGGATGTGAAACGAGCCTTAACCTGATGGATTTGAATTATCCACTTTGGAATTTCTTTTTGTGTTGATAAACATATTATATTATCTTGAATCACAAGGCAAGAGAATTATGCTGGGGCATGCAGAAGATCGGGTTGTTACCCACTACGATGATGGGAATTAATAATCCTGATGAAACCCATAATTATTACTATATGGAATATAATTATAATGTCACTCAGGTGGTTGTTTTTTACTTTTATACATATAAGAAGATATTTACTACTGATGGGGGCAGATATGATTGAAGATCCTGAATAAACTGTTGCACCAGCAAGCTATGTTACCCGATTATGGATGTTGTACCAATCCAGTGGAAAGACCTCAAAGAAGATACTATATGGATTATAAATTTAAAGTCATTGTCTTTTCTTTTTTTTTTATTTAGATATAATGGAAAATATAGACATATATTTTTAAGTAGTGTGGGCAGTGAATCAAAGATATTAAGAAATGTTGTGTATGGTAATTTTGCATGATAGTGGGTGAATAAGCTAGTTAGTAGATTGATTAGTCTAAAAAAAGGGATTTTTAAGTGATATATTTAGGGGAGTGGAGGAAATGGATAGAGTGGAATAAATGTTAAACTAGATTTTATGGGGAAGGCCGCTTTGAAATGTTATAGTAATATATATAGAAGATTAAATGTTAAAGTAGGACTTATCGTATAGTTAAGTGGAGAAGTTATTCTATAATGTTATAGTATAATGTCTTTTTTTTTTTCCTTTCTTTTCTCTTTTCAGAAATGTATGGATAAAGGGGGATGTTATAATATTAATAATATTTTTAGTAAGTAAAGGTCAATATTTAGAGGAGGGAGTAAGTAATCTGTTATGAATTAGGGTTTTTTTTGTTATGAAGAAGTCACAGGGGGGGATGGGTGGGGAGGGGGGGTTAGGGAGGGGGAGGGGGAGGGAAAAAAAAGGGGGGGGGAAATTTGTATTTGAAAACTTTTTCGATAATTTACCAACATTGCCGGGTCCAGGGAAGGCTTCTTGAGGAGAGGCCTCACCACCGCCTCTTTCAAGGCGGCGGGGAAGTCACCCGCACCCAGCGAAGCATTTATAATCCCCTGGAGCCAGCCTCGTGTCACTTCTCGGGAAGCCAGTACTAACCAGGAAGGACACGGGTCCAATAAACAAGTGGTCACATTCAATTTACCCAGAATCCTGTCCCTCAGGGGTCACAGGATCAAACTCATCCCAGATAACATTCTCAAGACTTGCCCCTGTCTCTCCCCCTGAGACTACCCAGTCGGAGTCCAGATCTTCCCAAATCTGAGTGATTTTGTCATACAGATACTGAACAAAATCCTCGGCTCTACCCTCCAAGGAGTCCTCCCGCGCTTTCTGATGGAGCAGGGAGTGGGTCACTCTAAAGAGGGCGGCCGGGCGGTTATCTGATGACGCAATAAGAGCAGCAAAATAGCTACATTTCGCTGCTTTTATCACCACTAGGTAATTCCTAATGTGGGATCTTACTAGTGTCCAGTCAGATTCAGAAAGACTGGCCCTCCAACTACTCTCTAGGCATCTTTTCCGGCGCTTCAACTCCCTCAGCTCCTCGGTAAACCAAGGAGCCAATTGAGATTGGCGCCGGGTCAGAGGCTGCAAAGGCACGACCCGATCCAGAGCTCCAGCAGCCGCTCTATCCCAGGCGGCCACCAGGTCTCCAGTCAAGGCGTGTGCCAGGACTTCAGGAAATGGCCCAAGCTCCGTCTGGAATCTGTCAGGTTCCATCAGGTGCCTGGGGCGGTACCATCTTACCGGCTCCGGCTCCCTGCGGTGGGGTGCAGCGGTTCGAAAGTCGAGACGAAGGAGAGAGTGATCTGACGATGACAAGGGTTCAGTAAGTATATCCCCTATCTCAAGATCCCTCAACCACTGTCCAGAGACAAAAACCAGATCCAGCGTGTTTCCCCCTGTGTCGGTAGGGCCATGAATTAACTGGGTCAGGTCCATAGCTGTCATGGAAGCCATGAACTCCCGAGCGATCTCAGACGTCTCACCCACAGACGGCAGGTTGAAATCACCCATGACCATAAGCTTAGGGGTATCAACCGCCACCGCGGCGATGATGTTGAGTAGCTCGGGCAGGGCTGTTGCCATGTGGCAGCAAACCCCTCTGAACCCCATGATCCCATTTCACAAAAAGGGATTCACAGCCGGCCGTCTAAGGAACAGTGGCCTCCCTCGGTCTCAGACCTTCTTTAATGATAACCGCTACCCCCCCCCCACCCCTCCCCTGTGACCTCGGCTGATGGAATGCTTGGAAACATGGCAGGCACATTTCAACGAGGGGAACCCCCCCTCCTGGCCCAACCCGGTCTCCGTAACACCTGCCAGGTCTGCACCCCCCTCCTGAACAAGATCACAAATGAGGGGGGCTTTATTTACTACGGACCTGGCATTGCACAGCATCAGCCGAAGGCCTGGGTCCTGAGGGTCTATGCAACCTGAGGAGCGAGTAGAGCCTTGGGGGCCGGAGCACGCCACCGCTCGTAGACAGCGAGTGCGCACTCCCCTAACACGATATGACCCCCTGCTCCCGCCATATCTACCCCTCCCGCCTACAGTACTGATGTTCAACAAATCATCTGGACAAGCTCTAACCCCCTCCTCGACCCCGGGTCCCCCACCCCCCACGCCGTGCTTCACTGCCAGACCCGACCCTCCCCCTTGTGGGTTATTCCCCATACCCACAGCCTGAATTCCAATCTGACCCTCCCCCTCCCTGGGACCCCTTAAAAATTTGACTAAAAATTTCGATAAAAAACCCCTCGATCCCCTAGTTTTCACATGCCACCTCTCTGGGTCCCCAAACCCATCCTTGAGGTGGGCCCTCGATAGTGAGGAGGGCCACATCTGTGAGAAGGGGGAATCTCGCAGCGCAAGAAGATCTGCAGTCGTATACATCTCCAAAATGCAGCGATGGCGGCCCGGAGCTCAGACAGGGGACTTCACAAAAGATGTAACACAGCCATTTGTTCATCGATGTGCTGTTGGTATCTCTACTGTCCTCCCACAACAGCAGGAGGGTCCTAATTATCTCCTCCAATGGGGGCGACCTCCGGCCCGCCCTCTCACGGCGGAACCCCCCAGGGGCCGTAGATTGAGAAACTTCTCCCACAGACAAGCAAATTATTAATATTTGCTGATGCACAGAAAGCATTTGATAATGTTAGATGGGAATTCATTTTAAATCAACTAAAGTATATGGAATTTGCGGGGAAATTTATAAGGAGCAATTTACTTGGAACAAGAAGCAAAAGTGGTAATTAAGGGGGAAACAACAAAGAACTTCCAAATCCAGAAAGATATGAGAGAGGGTTGTTCACTATCACCCCTACTGTTTATTTTATCATTAGAAGCATTGAATACAGTAATTCGAGAAGATATCCAAATTAAAGGTTTGAAGATCAGAAATGAAATTTTTAAATTGCAAACGTTCGCAGACGATCTCATCTTTATTATTGAAAAGCAAATGCAATCAAGCATATGGCTAATGGAAGTACTGGAGGAATATGTGGAGGTAGCCGGCTTAAAGATAAATAAGGACAAAACGAAAATGTTAGTAAAAAACATGACAGAGAAGCAAAAAAGAGATAGAGATATTCAGATAGTTTTAAAAATTAGATATCTAGGGGTTCAATTGATATCAAGATGGTAACACTTAAAGAGGAAAATTACGATAGACTAATTGAGCAAATTAAAATTGATTTAGAAAGATGGGCAAGATTGCAACTCTTCTTTATGGGGAGGGTTGCTACAATTAAGATGAACGTGCTACCCAAAATTTTATATTTATTTCAATGTATACCAATCCAGCTTAAAAAAAATTTCTTTACAAATTTGAATAGAATCATAGCAAAATTTATATGGCAGGGCAAAAAGCTAAGAATTAAATTAAAATTATTACAAGATGCAAAAGAAAGAGGAGGATTTGGTCTTCCAAATTGGGAAAAATATCGGCAAGCTGCAGCCCTAGTTTGGATAAGTGATTGGCTACACCTCAAAAATAGAAGACTGTTGACACTAGAAGGACATGAACTTCAAATAGGGTGGCATGCTATCATCTGGGAAGAGAAGTATAAGGTTCACCAGTACTTCCAAAGGCATTATATTAGGAGGGCACTTTTAGATATTTGGATCAAGACCAAAAGAAGTAACTATATAGACATCTCCAATTGGATATCGACAGTAGAAATGCTCACACTTCCTAATCTTCTCAAAACGGGAGGGGCTATTACATATAAAGAATTATTAAACATGAAAGGGGAATTAAAATCAAGGAATAAATTAAAGGAAGAAGGAATTGAATTAGAATGGTGGATATACCCACAAATACAATCCAAATTTACGAAGGATATAAAAGAGTGGGATATAAAATTAGAATCATCAGAACTGGATAAAATTTTACTAAGCACAGAGGAAAGGCCATAAAAAACCTGTACCACTATTTATTAGAACAAGATATGCTCAAAGAACAAGTTAAGGAGAGGATGATAATCTGGAGTACTTGTTTTGGGTACAGTATTGATTTGGACAATTGGCAAAATCTATGGGAAAAAAATATCAAATCACACTGGCGGCTTCTTATAAAGAAAACCTGTATAAAATGTTTTACAGGTGGCACTTGTACAAGATTGGCACCCACAAGATTGGCAAGAATTAGTAAAAAATACTCCCCAATTTGTTGGAAATGTGAGGTGGAACTAGGGTCATATTACTATATGTGGTGGGAGTGCTCAAAAGCAGTGGTGGGATTCTGCCGGTTCTAGGGGGTTCGGCCGAACCGTTTGTTAAATTGCTGGCTCGCCCCGCCCCTTGCTCCGCCCCTCCGCACCACTATTTATTGCCAATAAATAGTGGTGGGCCAGGGGCGGGCAAGCCAGCAATTTAACAAACGGTTCAGTGTTTTTTTGTAATTTTATTGGCCTGCGGAGCTTCAGCATAGGCTAATTAGCCCTTGATTAGATCGGTTCCCGACTCTCAGCTGAGTTGCTCTCAGCTGTTTTGCTCAGGGCTCTGCTACTTGCTGGAGCAGATTTTTTTCCCCCTAACTATGCTGAAAAACGAAACTGAAAGTAAAGCAGGCTGTTGGCTTTGCTGTTGCTGCAACGTTGGAAAATTAGGCAGGCAGATTTCTTTTCTTTTTCCTCACCAAAAAAGGTAGGTGCAAACAAAGGGAAATTTAGGAAAAAAGAGGAGAGTTCAAGATTTTAAAACACAAAAGAAAAAAAGCTCTATTTAACTAGGGAATTGTAATAATTGAGATACTATTAATTATATATTGTGTTGAAAGCAGAAATGGTTAAGTTGTGGTTTGGAGGAATATATGGGGGAAATTATTTGGTTTATTATTATTGGTAAATATAATTAATTGATTTGTAAGAAATTGGATTACATGGAAATAATTGGAATATTCATGTTCATATTGATTAATATACAAAAAGGTAGTTATATAACTAATTGATTTATATTAAAATGTTGAATTTATATTAAACAACTGTAATATTACATAATTAACCAATGTGAGGATGGATATAAAAATATATGACAATGGGAAGGGGTATAATATAGAATAGAAGGGAAAAATTGAATTTGATTAAGATTAGAGATGAGGATGAAGGGTAATATTGTTTTTTTACAAAAATAGATGAAGAATAAATATGGCAAAAAGGAAATATAGAAATTGTAAATTTAATTGAAATGACTAAACATTGTTTAAATTTGTAAACAGGCCAAATACTCTGTTCAAAGAAAATACATTGTATGTTTGTATGTGTGTTTCTAATTATTGTTATTTATTCATATTTGTTCTCTTTTATTTTTTAAAGTTTAACAATTCATTCTTTATCTTAATATCTTTATATTTGTTTGGAGTTGGCTTTCTTCCCTTTCATCTTTTTTATTGTACAGCAATCTTTCTCCTCAAACCTACCACCTCTCTCTTTTCTTTCCTTCTTACTTTCTCTTCCTCCCCCTCTTCTTCTCCTCCCTACTTCCTCTTCCTTTCCCCTTCTCCTCCTCTCTTCCTCCCTCTCTTACCCTCACTCCTACTCTAATTTCCCTTCCCTTCCTTCATCCCTCTCTATTGCTGTATCCTTTTATGCATATGGACTACTCAGAGGGCTGAAAAAGTTATTTCTGACTGGTCCTCGCACTTTTGACCAGTCCTCGAACTTACGACTGTCCTCACATTTTACATTTTTGCCCTATCTTGTCACCATGGTGAAGAGAAGCAGTTGTGAAATGAGTGACACGGTTGTTAAGAATGCCGCAACGGGCATAAATGTGAGGATGGTCATAAGTGCGAGGATCGGTCAAAAGTGCGAGGACCAGTCAGAAATGACTTTTTTCAGCCCTGTGTGGTCCCTATGCAGATAGCCATCCCCCTCGGCCACATGACCAGCTAGCCACGCCCAGTCAGTCACATGACCAGCTAGCCATGCCCACTCAGTCACATGACCACCAAGCCACACCCCCAACTAAGCCACGCCCACAGAACCGGTTGTTAAAAAAATTGAATCCCACCACTGCTCAAAAGCCAAAAGATTCTGGCAGCAAATAAGGAGCTGGTTAGAAGAGATGTTAATATTTAAAATAGACGTTAAGCCGGAATTTTTCTTACTGGGAATGACAGACGGCAAATATGACAAAAATGTAACCTATTTAATATCATATATATTTACTCTTGGCAAGACTAGCATTTGCTCAAAAATAGAAGTGTAAAGAAATACCCTCAGAAGAAGCAAAACACAAAATTTACAGCTGTGCAGAGATGGACAGACTTACTTTAGAACTCAAAGACAAAAGTGAATCAAAATACTATGAAGTCTGGAATAAATTTTATAATTGGTTAGATAAGAGGAAGAATACCAAAAACAAGGGATAACGAATGTCTGGAACTGTATATATCAATGTATATTAATATATCAATGTATATTGAACTTGTGAATGTAATATTGGTTTATTACATAGTTGGTTAGGAAGTAAAATACTGTATACTTGATATATAATGACGTAGGAGATATGTAAATTTGTATATAGAGCAAGGAATAGATTACTTATTAACTTAATTTTGACGTAAATGTTAGAAGCCAAAGATGTTGAGCAATGTCCATTGTTTTACTTTTAAAACTAATAAAATACTTAATTAAATTTTTTTTTTAAATAAAAATTATAGGCTCATATCTCTTCTAAACACAGATTACAAGATATTCACATCAATAATAGCTGATCGTCTAAAAAAGTTCCTAAATTAGTTTATTCACATCGACCAGAATGGCTTTTTACGAAAAAGACAAATTAAAAATAATATAAGAATAATACTAAATATTTTTTTTTATTGCAAAAGTTTTACAATTACATTTTCACCCCTTTTTTCACCCCCCCACCTCCCTCCCCAAACTTCCCGTCCTCCCTAACCCTCCCTAACCCTCCCCCCCAGACTTCCCTATTATGTACTCATAACTAATAATACTGATATATATACCTGAACCCATCCCTCCCCCTATATAATTTTCCCTCTTTATCTCTTTACATTAAAATATTTCTAATACATTGTTTTCAAATAAAAGCTATTTGGTACTTTCTAGTTTGGTATTTGTTCTGAACATATTCTATCCACCTTTTCCATTCCCATTCATAAGTCTCTTGTGAACAATCTTTTAGATAAGCTGAAATCTTCGCCATCTCTGCAAAACTGGCCATCTTCAAAGTCCATTCCTCGATAGTAGGCAAAGCTTCATTCTTCCAATATTTACCTATCAACAATCTTGCTGCTGTTATCATATACAATATTAATTTTATTTCACCCCGTGTAAAACCCTTAACTATACCCAATAAAAACAATTGTGGAGAAAATTGAATTTTTTTCTTCAAAACATTCTGCATGACCCACCATATTTTTATCCAAAAAGCCTTAACTTTCCTACAGGTCCACCAAACATGATAATACGTAGCATCCAAACATTCGCATCTCCAACATTTTGGCTGAACATTAGGGTACATACATGACAACTTTTTAGGATCTAAATGCCATCTATAAAACATTTTATAAAAATTTTCCCTCAAATTCTGCGACTGTGTAAATTTAACATTCTGAACCCAAATTTTTTCCCATGTTTCCAACATCACTGGTTCTTCAAAATTTTGTGCCCACTTAATCATACAATCTTTAACTAATTCCGTTTCTGAATCCCTTTCTAGCAAAACATTATAAAGCCTTTTAATATGCATTGGACCTTTCTCTCTTATATGTCTAACCAATTCTTCCTCATACAACATAATACCAGTTTTTTGGTCCTCTTTCCATCTCAATTGTAATTGATTATATTGTAACCAGGTTAAATTAATCCCTTCGTCCAACAGTGTCTGCAATGTCTTCAGCTGCCATCTGCCCGCATCTGTAAAAAGAACCTCTTTGTATAAAAACCCCCCGAGTGACATTATATTTGTATTCCACAAGGTATGACCAAGATCCAGCCATAGCGGTATTTTATAATCCCATTTGAATCGGTGCTTCTTCCAAACTCTCATCAAAGAGTCTCTAAGTATATGACTTTTAAATACTTTATCAACTTTGTCATCATAAAATAGGTAAGCATGCCATCCAAATTCAAGATCAAAACTTTCTGCATTCAATATTCCAGCCTTTTTACTTCCAAACCAATCACTTGTTAAAGTTAAAGCTGCTGCATCATAATATAACTGTAGGTTTGGAAGTTTAAGGCCTCCTCTTTCTGGAACATCTTGCATAATTTTCAATTTCACTCTCGGCTTTTTCTCGTTCCAGACAAACTTATTAAGCCCAGTTTGCCAAACTTTCAGTTGTTTATCACTTTTAAGCACCGGAATCATTTGAAACAAAAACAGAAATCTTGGCAAAATGTTCATCTTAACTGCTGCTATTCTTCCAAGTAAAGACAGTTGCAGCTTTTTCCAAGTCTCCATGTCTTTCTGAACCTCTCGCCACAACACCTCATAGTTATTTTGAAACAATTTCATGTTTGATTCTGCAACCTGAACTCCAAGATATTTTACCTTAGGTACAATTTCAAAACCTGCCCTCCTTTCAAGCTCATGTTTACGATCTTGTGTCATATTTTTGACTATCATTTTAGTCTTTTTTGAATTCACTCTAAAACCTGAAACTCTACCATAGTCTTGTATAATGTCGTTCATCAGGATTGTTGATTCCATTGGTTGTGATAGGGTAACCACCAGATCATCTGCAAATGCCTTTATTCTATAATCCTCTTGCCTTATCATTATGCCTTTCAAAATTTTTGAGTCCCGTATTGTATTTAGCAAGACTTCCAATGTTAAAATAAATAAAAGTGGGGACAACGGACATCCCTGTCTTGTTCCTTTTTCAATTTTAAACTCTGTCGTCAAACTTCCATTAATAATAATCTGTGCTTTTTGCTCTTGATAAATTGCTGAGATCGCCTGTATAAATTGGTCCCCAAAGCCCATCTTTTTTAAAGTCTTTAGTAGAAAATTCCAATCCACTCTATCAAAGGCCTTCTCCGCATCCAAAAAAACCAGCACTGCAGAAATCTGTTTGTTCTTGTCAAAATATTCCAATAAGTCTATTACTTGCCTTACATTGTCCTTCATATATCTGCCCTCAATAAATCCCGCTTGGTCCGCATGAATCACCTTTTGGATTACTGGCATCAACCTGTTGGCTAATACCTTCACATAAATTTTATAGTCTGTGTTCAAAAGAGATATTGGTCTGTAGTTCTCTGGTTTTTTAGGACCAACTTGTTCTTTTGGTATCAAAGATATATAAGCAGTTGTCCAAGATGGGGGTATTTTACCCCCTTGTTGAATATTGCAAAATAAATCTCTAAGTTGTCCCACCATTTCAGCTTGTAAAGTTTTGTAATACACTGCGGTCAAACCATCCGTGCCAGGAGCTTTGGCTGTTTTTAGCTGTTTAATTGCTGCTGTTATCTCCTCCTCTGTTATAGGATAATTCATTCTTTCCTTTTGTTGATCAGTAATTTTTGTAACTCTCTTATCCTTTAAATATTTTTCTATAAATCCATTCTGCACCTCTTCTTTGGCATATAGTTTAGTATAATAATCCACAAAAGCTTCTTTAATTAGTTTTTGTTGAAAGATTTCTTTCCCTCCAATATCAATACTATCAATAGTCCGTATACTTTGTTTTTTCCTCAATGTGTAAGCCAACCATCTGCCCGGTTTGTTAGTGTTGCAAAATGTATTATGCTTCGCGTATTGTAAACTTGTTGCAACTTGTTCCGCCATAAGCATTTGAAATTGGTCTTTCAAAAGTTTTATAGCACTTCGTATTCTTTCATCTGTTGGGTTTTTAATAAGTAACTGCTCTTTATTCTTTATTTCCGTTTCCAACTCTAATCTTTTCTTTTGTCGGAACAGTCTATGTTTAGAATTCATGTAGATGAGTACCCCTCTCATATAAGCTTTACTTGCGTCCCAAACAATTTCAATTGGGGTACCTTTATTCAAATTTATTTCAAAAAATTCTTTCAAGTGCTTTTTAAGTTCTATTGTATTTTTTTCATATCTAAACAAGTTCTCATTTAATCTCCAAGAACGTCTCTCAACCTTATCCATCTCAATTTCTATCCATACAGGGCTATGGTCAGTCAGAGTTCTTGGAAAAATCTTTGTTCTTTTTGTCTTAACAAGTAGGTCATTTGACAACAGGATAAAATCAATCCTAGAAAAAGATCTATGTCTATCCGAAAAAAAAGTGTAGTCCAATTCATTTGGATTATGTATTCTCCAAACATCTTTTAATTCCATATCTTCTTTCATATCAAAAAAAGTCTGTGGTAGTCTAATTCTAGACTTTGCCAAGCTCTTTTTATCTAGTTTAGAATCAATTACTCCATTCCAGTCTCCCATAATTAAAATAGATCTATAGTCCCATTGCAATATTTTAGTATGTAACATCTTATAAAAATAATCCTGTTGTTGGTTGGGAGCATAAATTCCAATCAAAAGAATTTGACCATTTGCTGTGAACAATTCAATTGCTACAAACCTACCATCTTGATCTGCTTCTATAACTTTCGCTGTTAACTTTTTATTTACATAAATAACCACACCATTCTTTTTCTGCGAAGTTGAAGATATATAATGTGCTCCTAGTTTTGAATTTATCAAATATTTTTGATCTTGAGTTGTGATATGCGTTTCTTGTAAACATATTATATCATTATTAAATTGTTTCAAATATGTAAATAATTTCTTCCTTTTCTGTGCTGAATTCAACCCATTGACATTCCAAGATAGACACTTAAAGGTCATCAGCCTCTTTCTGGAGCACAGAGCAAAATATTTGAAGTTCATCCGAGAGCTTCGATCTCGCTCCTCCCATAGCTCCACTCTCTTGTACGGTACTCTTAACTGCCTTCTTGTCTTGTCTTTCCTGTTGTTGTTGTTGCTTTTGTTTAAGTAGCTTGGATTGGGCTCTAGTTATACGTTGATCTTTAACTTCTGTCAACTGAATCAAATCCAAAATTGGAGAAGAATCCAACAAGGGCTCACTCAGAAAACCTCCTTCTGCACCTTGCACTACTTCTAATTCCTGCTTAGACTGTTCTTGCAATTGCTTCTCTTCACTCTCTTTAATCTCCAAAACTGTGGATGTACGTGGAGATGGTGTTCTTTCCTTAAGAATAGTAGTATAAAAATGTTGTGCCTTCTCCACGGTATTCAACCGATACCCTTCTCCCTTGTATCTAAAAATTATCCCAGCTGGTGCGTCCCACCGGAAGGGTATCTGTAAATTTCTCAGTTCCTTAACAAGAAAACCAAATTCTTTTCTGGCTTTCAGCATTTTAGGAGGTAATTCTTTAAAGATTTCAAGTCGTGAACCCCCCACTTGTACAGAAGTATGAAAAGATTTTTGCAGGATATCATTTCTAATTCCTCTATCTGTAAAGTATATGACCACATCTCTAGGCAATTGTCTTTGCCTGGCCACCCAAGAGTTCACTCTATAGATTTTATCTATTTTGTGAAATACCACATCAGGATTAGCTTGTAGAATCTTGGCCAAGGCTTCAGAACAAACTTGTCTCAAATCCTGTCTCTCCTCCTCTCGAATTCCCCGAAGCCGTATGGCGAATTCCATCGCCCGGAATTGTATCATAACAATCTCATCATCAATTCTCTGCATTTTATTATCAACTTCATCAATTTTATAATCATTGTCTTTCATCTTGACATTAACTTCTGATTTGAATTCTTCAATTTTATAATCAACTTTCCCAATAAATTCTGCCAGGCCAGACGCCACTTCTGATATTTTTTTGGTCACCTTATTTTGATTCTGTTTCACCATGTCTTTAACTTCATTAATTTCCTGCATAAATTCCTGATGTGATTTTTGAAGTTTATCATCTATCTCCTGTTGACATTTTTGAAATTTGTCATCCAGAGTTTTAGAAATAAATTCTTTTAAATCTCCCACATCAAATTCTTTTTTCTGAGTTTGTGGCTGTTGAGCAGGGGGAAGTTGCGTTTGATGTTTGTGTGTGGGGGATCCCCCCCCCTAATGCCTTCCCTTCCTGCTTCTTTGAAGCCATCCTGGCTCGTGATCTAGTTTTTCTAAAGAGGGAAGTTCCTTTTCCTTTCCCTCCTGCACAAAGACTTCTAAAAAAGTCCCCCAGATTTGATCAAACAAGGGTTAAAATAAAGCAAAGTCCAATATTGAAAAGGGAAAAAATTTCGCAGTTATTTCTCTTATAACAAGCAAGGCAGCTTAGTAGCAACTTGGAAACTTTGTAGCAAAACAAAATAACTTCACCAATCCACACTCGCTGGCTCGTTAACTCTGAGTCTAGGCGCCATGTTTTTTCAAAGCACTTTCACTCATTCGCATTGTCTCAGATTGAAAAGTCAACAAAGTGCTAATACTTGCGTTTCCAAATTTCAGGATTCAGGTAGTTTCGCTGTTTATTAAAGCTGGTTCTTTCGCTTTAAGTTTCCTGCAGCCGGCTTGTTCTGCAAAAGCAGAATCGTCCCACGTCACCCGGAGTTCCAGCAGGTTGGGAGGGAGCCACGCCTGTTCTCTCCCCAGAAACTTCCCTGGGGGGTTACAGGGGCTCAACCTGTGCCCTGCGATCTCTCCTTCTTCAATCCTGTGGATTTAGAAGTTTTCGAGCCGCTTCTTCGTCTCGAAGCGGCTCTACAGGCGGCGGGGCTGGCGGAGCTTCAAAGAGCGCCGCCGTCGCCGAAGACAAGGAAACCGGAAGTCAATACTAAATATTTTAATATATGGAATTTGGCAAGAAATTTTTAAACATGTTTTCGGCGATATATTCCAAGCAAGAAGCCAAAGCAATAGTGAATAGAGAGGTGACCAAAAATTTTAATATATGGAATTTGGCAAGAAATTTTTAAACATGTTTTCGGCGATATATTCCAAGCAAGAAGCCAAAGCAATAGTGAATAGAGAGGTGACCAAAAATTTTAAAATTCAGAAGGGCACTAGACAAGGGTGCCTGCTATCCCCATTATTGTTCATATTATCTTTGGAAGTGTTAACGAGGATAGTACAGAAAGAAACACAAATTGAAGGCCTGGAAATCAGGAAAGAAATCTATAAACTGCAAGCCTTTGCAGATGATCTGGTCTTTATTCTTGAGGAACCACTGCAATCGGGTGTGAAGCTAATGGAAGTATTAGTAGAATATGGAGATGTAGCCAGACTGAAAATTAATAAGCATAAAACTAAAATGATCGTCAAAAATATGATGATTAAACAGAAAGACGAGTTGACTAAGAGAACAAATATACAAATAGTGAAGAAAATTATATATTTAGGAGTCCATATAAATGAACAAAATGACATCGAAATATATTTGGCAGGGGAAAAAACAAGGATTAAATTTAAATTTTTACAAGAAATAAAAGAAAGAGGAGGGTTTGGCATAGCAGATTGGGAATTATACTATCAAACAGCAACGCTTACCTGGGTAGTAGAGTGGATAAATTTAAAAAATACAAGATTGTTAACGTTAGAGGGCCATGACCTACATCTAGGATAAGGTGACCAGATTTTAACATTGGTAAAGAGGGACATTGTGGGCGTGGCTTATTTTGTGGGCATGGCTAGCTGGTCATGTGACTGGGTGGGCGTGGCTAGCTGGTCATGTGACCGGGTGGCCATGGCTATGTCTATAGGGTAAGGTGAACAGATTTTAACATCGGTAAGAAGGACACCATTGTGGGCGTGGCTTATTGTGTGGGCGTGGCTTGGAGGCCATGTGACTGGGTGGGCGTGGCTAGCTGGTCATGTGACCGGGTGGCCATGGCTATGTGTATAGGGACTACTCAGAGGGCTGAAAAGTCATTTCTGACAGGTCCTCACACTTTTGACTGGTCCTCACACTTATGACCATCCTCACATTTATGCCCGTGCAGCATTCTTAACAACCATGTCACTCATTTCACAACTGCTTCTCTTCAACAAGGTGACAAGATAGGGCAAAAACGTAAAATGTGAGGACAGTCGTAAGTTCGAGGACTGGTCAAAAGTGTGAGGACCAGTCAAAAATAACTTTTTCAGCCCTCTGAGTAGTCCATATGCATTAAAGGATTACAGCAATAGAGAGGGATGAAGGAATGGAAATTAGAGTAGGAGTGAGGGTAAGAGAGGGAGGAAGAGAGGAGGAGAAGGAGAAAGAAAGAGGAAGTAGGGAGGAGAAAAAGAGGGTGGGGGGAAGAGAAAGTAAGAAGGAAAGAAAAGAGAGAGGTGGTAGGTTTGAGGAGAAAGATTGCTGTACAATAAAAAAGATGAAAGGGAAGAAAGCCAACCCCAGCAAATATAAAGATATTAAGATAAAGAATGAATTGTTAAACTTTAAAGAATAAAAGAGAACAAATATGAATAAATAGCAATAATTAGAAACACACATACAAACATACAATGTATTTTCTTTGAACAGAATATTTGGCTGGTTCACAAATTTAAACAGCGTTTAGTCATTTCAATTAAATTTACAATTTCTATATTTCCTTTTTGCCATATTTATTCCTCATCTATTTTTTAAAAAAAACCAATATTACCCTTCATCCTCATCTCTAATCTTAATCAAATTCAATTTTTCCCTTCTATTCTATATTATACCCCTTCCCATTGTCATCTATTTTTATATCCATCCTCACATTGTTTAATTATGTAATTATGTAATACAGTTGTTTAATACAAATTCAACATTTTAATATAAATCAATTGGTTATATAACTATCTTTTTTGTATATTAATCAATATGAACATGAATATTCCAATTATTTCCATGCAATCCAATTTCTTACAAATCAATTAATTATATTTACCAATAATAATAAACCAAATAATTTCTCCCATATATTCCTCCGAACCACAACTTAACCATTTCTGCTTTCAACACAATATACAATTAATAGTATCTCAATTATTACAATTCCCTAGTTAAATACAGCTTTTTTTCCTTTGTGTTTTAAAATCTTGAACTCTCCTCCTAAATTTCCCATTGTTTGCAGTTTTTCACCTACCTTTTTTGGGGAGGAAAAATAAAAATAAAAATAAATCTCTCTCTGCCTCATTTTGTCACGCTGCACCAAAGACCCTGGTTTCGGTTTCGTTTCTGAAGCTTAGCTAGGGGGAAAAAAACTGCTTTACACTGATTGCCTGTAGGGCGGCCCTTTGAAGCCCCGGGCAAGAGTTTAAACAGTTTTTTTTTCTTCTAGCCATCAGCTGGGGCTCAAGAAAAATCGGGACTTTTTTGAAACGCCGCGGGACGCGGGACAAATTGCTCAAAAGCGGGACTGTCCCGCCAAAAGCGGGACGTCTGGTCACCTTAGGATAGCACGCATTTTTGTGGTATGGGAAACAAGTAACACATCAATACTTTCAAAGACATTTTATAAGACAGGCTTTACTGGAGACATGGAATAAATTTAAACAGCAGAATTACATGAAGATTCTGATTTGGTTATCTATACAATGTTGGCATGGACAATAAATTTTGGGTATAATATACAATTGGAAAAATGGCAAGAACTATGGGGAAAAAACTGGAAAATAACATTGGCAATACTGTACAGAGAAAATTTATATAAGATGTTCTACAGGTGGCACCTTCCACCAGCGAGATTGGCAAAAATGTTTAGAAATTTATCACCAAACTGTTGGAATGCAACCATGAATTAGGCATGTACTATCATATGTGCTGGTTATGTAAAAAAGCACAGGAGTATTGGTGGAAGATTTATTTATGGTTGGTGGAAATAATTGGAAAAGAAACAGAATATAAACCAGAACTATTCCTATTCAGAATAATAAATGAGAAATACAATAAAGGGGTAGTTTATTATAATAGCAGCAAGAATGAGTTTTGCCCAAAATTGGAAAAATAAGGAAACTCCTCTAGAAGATGAAATGATCAAAAAAAATTTGACATATGCAGAAATGACTAGATTAACCTTGGAATCGAAAAATAAAAGCAAGTCAGAATACCACGAGATATGGAACAAATTGTATGAATGGTTGGAACAGAAAAGAGGGTCGAAAAATAAGAACTGACTAGAATTCATAAAATGGAGAATTAAAGTTATGTATGAAACTACAATAGAATGATAATGGATAAAACAAATGTATAAGTAATATAGATAGAAGAAGGATGAGTTTAGATATGTAAATGCTGAACAGACTAATTGTATATAAGTAATAAGATATATATGATACTTATCTTTCATTTTAGTATGTATGGCAAAAAGAATACCAGGACGGTTACACCATGTCCAATGTTTTAAAATGTGTGTAATAAAACTATATATATATTACTATTATGTTGTTGCTGACTTTTATCATAATGTTAAAATTTTCCCACCTTGGGTTACTCTAATTTCTTGATTCTTCTTTTTCTGCCTCTTCCTTCTTTCCTTCCACATTTCATCAGCAACAGTTTTATTTTAAAAACTAACAATCCTTTTCTTTTCCTCCCTCTATTCCAAGCCCCGCCTACTTTTCTCAGTTTACATTCCAAATCAGTATGCATGCCTATGCTTCTCTCATCTCTTTCACCTTTTCTGAATTGCTTGCAAGTCACACAGTTAAAAGGAGAAGAATGAAGACCATGGTGCCAGGAATAATTCCTTTACAACATCGTGTTTCTCTAATACAGCTTCTTTGCATACTCTCATCATTAGCGTTTCTCCCTTTCTCTCCAACCACTGGTAAGTAATGCAAATAGAGAAGAGACAAATAAGTCAAATCCTGAAGCAAACCAGTATTTCCTTTCTCGTTAGTCACAAAACTTCTCCATAATATTCAAAGGGAGCATCTATCTATCTTGAGGTGGCATATATTATCACAGGACAGAAAAGTCAATTATTCAATCATACTCTTTCCTTTAACTTCGTATACATTTTGATTTACTTGAGGAAAGGGGAGAAATATAGGAACAGGTGTCTAGAAATGAAACTAGAAACTACTGCAATGCTCTCTACATGGGGCTCCCCCTGGGGTGCACCCGGAGGCTCCAGCTGGTCCAGAATGCGGCCGCGCGGGGGATTTTGGGGGCGACGAGGCGCTCCCACGCGACACCTCTCCTGCGCGAGCTGCACTGGCTTCCGGTGGTCTTCCGGGTGCGCTTCAAGGTGTTGGTGACCACCTTTAAAGCGCTCCATGGCTTAGGGCCGGGGTACTTACGAGACCGCCTTCTGCCACCAATAGCCTCCCACCGGCCAGTACGCTCCCACAGAGTGGGCCTCCTCAGGGTGCCGTCCGCCAGACAATGTCGGCTGGCGACCCCCAGGGGGAGAGCCTTCTCTGTGGCGGCGCCCGCCCTCTGGAACAACCTCCCCCCAGAGCTACGTACAATAACAGACCTCCGGATTTTTCGTCGGGCCCTGAAAACCCATTTATTCCAACTAGCTGGGCTGGCTTGAGTCAAATTTTAAATGGATTTTAAATTGGAATGTTTTAATCACGGCCAAAATTATTTAATTATTTTAAACAGTTTTTAGACTTTGTATGTTTGTATGTATGTCTTGTTTTTACTTTGGCTGTTCACCGCCCTGAGTCCTACATTGGAGAAGGGCGGTATAGAAATTTAAACAAATAAATAAATAAATAAATAAAATAGAAATGACTACTTGGTGATATTACAGAAAGGAGATCCAATCATTTTCAGGCTAAGGACTCCACTTTGTCTTTGAGTGACGAGTTGAAGCCACAAACCGAAAATTAGGCAGAGCCAGAATGAATTAGGACCAAAATTAAATTTCATTTAATGTAACTTAATTGAAATATAATTAAAATTGGTTTAAGTATATTTAGAATGATTGTTCCCTATGTTCTGTTACTTTAAGAGTAGAAATTACTAGCAGCCTTTAGCCTGGGGATGGGGGGACTCTGTGTACCCAAGGCTTTAGGGAAGATGATCTCAGGTTGTACCTTCAGTATTATGTTCAGTACTGTAACTTTTAAACAAGACAGGAATGCATGCATAGTTTTGAATTTCTTCCAGATTCCTAACAACAGCTTTATTTTCAGCCATGTGATCAAAAAGGAATCAGAATGATAATTAATAATACTCTTTATTTGAACATACTAGAAAGTCTTCTTCTTCTTCTGGTACTTTATTAATCTCTGTTCATTCCAAACTTTTATGGCACTATCTTTATAAATAAATGCTAGTGTACATTCTTTCTGGATGACTTTACTATCTGTCTAATTTATATATGTGACTTTAATATTCAATGATCAATAAGGCATCTGGTCCAGGGGTAAAATCCACTAACCTTCATTACTTGTTCGCAAATGGGAGCGTGCATGTTAGCGGGCTCGCTTCACTTGCCTGCGGCAGTATGCATACGCAGAGCATCAAAAATGGGATGGGATAACATACGGGTGGGTGGGCGGAACCTCCCGCCACCGGCGCTACCAGGTCATCCAAGTTGGATAGAACCAGATGCATTTCACCAGTGATTCAGTCACATTTCCCTCTGCTAACTTCCATTTTTCCATCATTGGAATTGTTTGCAACTGTATTTTTAGTAGCTCCCTTCTTTTATGGGGTGAGACACCTTGTATACCTTACATTTTAGCTTCCTTGTCAAAAAACACTACTTCTCTGAGTTTATTAATATCTGATGTCTGCAATATATGTTTTGTACTGGTTTTCATTTATTAATTTGAGACTGCTATTTCAAATTAATACTACTACTACTACTACTACTACTACTACATGTGTACTACTGGAAATAAAACTGCCAGAGTACACATCTGCTTGCTCCTCAGCCCCTGCACATCCCAAAAATCACCTGGTCAGCGGAAGACACATGCACGCAGAGAGGGCTCACACGTACCATAGATTCACCATCACAGAAATAGCGGATTATGGAAATAATGTAGACAAATGTTAATCTTAGAGTGAGAGTTTTATATATTTTTTTACATATATATATAAAAAACAAAGAAAGTTGGAAATCATTCTTTTTCAGTTTTCCTTCTTTTCCTCTTTCTTTCTTACACTTTCACTCTTTTTCTTTCCTGAGCCTTTTCTTTTTTCAAATAAGTTTTTTATTTACTTATTCCCTAGCTTTGAATTCTACATTCCTTATTTACAGAAATCATATCAAAATTTAGAATGAAATCCACTGGGAGCCATCTCATATAACGTAGTTATAAACCAAAAAGTGTTTCTCGATAGCTTAGGGTTGAACTGTGAGTTTCTTGGTGCTCTCTGAGGTTGATGGTTTTCTTGCAGATATTTCATTACCAAACTAGGTAACATCATCAGTACTAGAAGGGTTTGCTCTTATGTTCATATACTAGTGACTTACCCTGTCAGTGTTGATCAGTTACTTCAGACAAAAAGTGTTCTGATTGGTGCCGGGTCTCTACAGCCTCAGGCAGAGAAGGACTATTCTGCACTTCTCCTTCAAATGTTCTTTAAAATACAGTTTCCCAGCATTCCTTTAGGAACCTCCAACATGCAAACTGGTTACTCATCCTAAAATGTATCCTCTTTACCTGAAGCTTCAAATTTTGCTGTTTGCTGGGGAGATGTGTAGCTTAAAGTCAATCTATATTTAATGTACATCTGACTTTGGGGATATTTCTTCATAACGAAACAAAAGTGTATTTTCTGTTCAGTTCACACTCCTTGCTTGCTGGCTCTGGATGTCACAAAGCAAAGGCCACATTTTGTAATTAACCCACGTGCCCCGTTTTGATTGGGACAGTGCTGTAGGAGGTTGAGTGCTGTCCCGCCCCTGCCCACGCCCACCCTGGCCATATCCACCCAGCTGGTCATTACAGCAGAGAACCGGTTGTTAAATTATTTGAATCCCACCACTGGAACAAACTTTCTTAGTGGAGCTCACTATGCTTTACTTTTATCCTTTCTTCATGAGACTTGTGCTTACAGAACAATAGCCATGTTGTCTTTCCTCCTTCCTCCTCCTGTTTGATTGGCAGTTGGTTTATGCCGACGATTTATACTGTACTGTAGGAAATGACAAGGCTGAGCCCAAAGGATGGACCAAATGCTTCATCAGGCTCGAGTCCTTTCACACCCAGAAGGGATCTAAGTCTAGCCCACTTTGAGTAACACGGACTCTCCTCTACTGCCAATTTGCTTTGACCATTAGTAGTTCAGATTCTTACAGAGAGCGTGCAATAAAAGTTTATATTCATTTGAACTTCCTGGATTTCCAGATTTCCTTGGCATTTGACAAGTATACCGTCATTCAATGTTTCAGACATTCGTCCTTTTCTTGAACTCCTTCACTCCTTTTCTTCTTATTGATAATTAAGGATGCAAATTTCTCTAGTTAATTTACCTGCAACAGGAAAGGGATGTTAGGGCATTTCGCCTAATCTGTTTACAATAGGAAGCGGGGCCAGCCTTGTTTCTACTGCTGCCCTTCTTCAGGATGGTACATGTTCCCTTCATTAGGTTATCACATAGCTTAGCAGTAATTTTAGGGCAAGGATCTCAGGCCCAAGAATGAGAGACGCCAAAGACAGAAACATGAAAATTTTTCAACAAAATGGGATTTATCTGGATAAAAGTAGCTCTCCGTCATAAACTAGTAATCCACTGAATTAGGAGCCTTAAATTACACCTAATTTAACATTAAACATTTCCAATGGAGAATTTCTAGCACGGTCACTGAAAACATTAGGCATCTTTTCCACTTCTTATGGTTGGAGTAGATAGCAGACAAAGGTTATTGTAAATTTCCTAGTTCCTATTTGTGATCTGCAGCCTCCCCAAAACTATCCTAAGGTTAGTGGAGCTGAAATGTTCAGTTGCTTGAAGAGAAAATGGGTAAACTTTAAAATAGGTGCCATAAGCTTTTCAAAGTTATGCAAATAGTACCTATTCAGTCCACTGATCTAGTGATTATTGGCATTTTCTCTGCTTCTTATATGTAGATCATAAAACTAGCCACCAGTGTCGTTCCCCCTTCCCAAACCAAGAAAAGTGGTGCACACTTACCTTAATAGATTTTCTGTGCTAAGAAAAAAATAATATGCTTGAGGAAGCCCATTGATATGCAACAAAAGAAACTACTTGGAATGGTAAGCAAGAAGAGAACATTTTTAACATAGGTGCACATTGAGTTAACCCAAGCATGACTTTTTTTACCTTGGATATCTATAGTATTGTTTAATTATTACACCTCACTATGAGAAGAGCCAATGTTGTCCTTGTCCTTAAATGATAAATGAAACTCCACATAGATTATATACATCTACAGTGATTGTCAGTTAACAACCACTCATTCAGCAACACTACAAGGTTACTATGACATCCCTACAGCCCTACAATCGTCATGAGAATCATGATTGGTGACCTTTCCTCCTGGCTTCTCACAAGCAAAGTCAGTGGGTCAGAAGTTGCAGTCATGTTACATCCTTGCTTAAAGATCTGTCCCTAGTTACTCTTGCTTAACAACAGTAAATGGGGACTGCCTGAACTACCATCACTAAACAGCACACTAAGGAGGACTAACTCTACAACAAATATGTCTTCTTAGTGATGGCACCTATCTGACATCACACTTTATAGTGATATCACTTAACAATGATAATTCTGGTCCCATTTACAGCAAGCACTGTGAAGCGGTAGGAGGCTGCTTGGTGCATTGTGCCATCGCGTGCACGAGTCATGGCATCAGTGTGACAAGACTCGTGGCATTCTGCAGCGAGCGGCAGTACCAGCATGAAGAACCTTGCAACATCTGCCATGAGCGGCAGCACTGGCACGATGTGCCACATGGTGTCCGGCCGCAAGTGGCCAGCAACGGCTGCAGAAGAAGTCAGGCAGCCCAACTCCCCACCAGCTTGATTTTTATACCTGCACCTCGCCCCACCTCTTATAAGCAGATGGTGGGCGGGGCTTAGCTAGGGCTTATTTTAGGGGTAGGACTTTATTAGGCGTAGGTGTGAAAATCGGGCTAGGACGGGTAGGTGCACATGACCAGAGGGGAAGGGAGAAGGGAAAAGAGCAGAAGGAAAAAGAAGATGGACACAATAAAGTTAAGTAAACTTTAAAAATCAAAGGAAAGAAAAAAAGATAAGAGTAATTGCCAAATATGGCTTCCTAGACTTGTGCCTCAACCTTTACAATGAAACAGACTGAGACAGCAACATCATTTAATTATGATTTATTTAGAATATCCTGACTCAAAAGAATTCCTCTCATTCAAAGTGGGAACCCAGATCATCAGCTTTCAGTCCCTCTTACAGTTAACCCATCAATGAAAATGCTAGGGAAAAATTGATTGGACAGGACAAAACCTCTCCTTTTCATAGTTTAGCAATACTAGAAGTTATCAATTAAATTATTAAAATCATTTACAAAGTGAGAACAGTAAGTCAAATTAAAATTCACCTATGTTAATCAGCAAGTACAACAATATTACAAAGTCTATGTTGTTGGTACTAAAACTCCATTCTGTGTGGCCTTCATTTCCCCCGTTTGAGGTTAAAGGGCGAAACAAAATGAACTCCTTTAGCAGCATCAAAAAAAATGTTGGCAAACAAAAACTTAAGGAATTTGGATCAACAGTAGCAGAGACTGAATGCACATTAATTTCAGCCTAGAAAAGAAGTAATAGATTTCTTGTGGAAAGCAGCTTTCAAAAGTTGCAGTATACATGGCAGGCATATGAGTAATAACAAACAAATCAAAACCCCTAATATAACAATCAAAATGAAACACCAAAAAATGATTTCAACCATATCAAGTTGGTAACCACAAAGTAATACAAATTTAAAAATGAAGGAAAAAAATATCAACATAGAAAAACACCATGTTAAAATCCACAAAAAAAAAAAAAAAACCCAAAACCTTGACTCTGGTAATAGGCAGAACTAGACTTCTGTAGTCTGTTAATGGCACTGGCTATAACATAGGCATAGATTTCAAATGATGCAGGAATATTGAGAAGGACAAGTGTTAATTCAGCAACCCTAAACTAGCTAACTACCAACATAATACAGAGTGGAAGGGGTATTTCCATTTAATCAGAGGACTTGATTGTGTTGATTAATGCAATAACGGAAGTTGTGATGTCATCCTAAAAACTGAGAATATGCACATGTCATCCATATCAAGAAAAAAGGTAAACATCCAGACATTTACATCTTCATGAGTTATTCTAGTGATTGAGCAATAAAATGCATCAAGAAAGGCAGGGTCATGAAATATTAAGGAACTCTCAACAAAGGGACGCACTCCATAGGTTGTGTATCCTTCTAACTCAATAGGTGATCATGGTGTAACATTGGCTATTTTGTGTAACATGTTCTATGTCATGTAGTCCCTCTGTTCTATGGAGCAGTAAATTCTTTCAGAAAGAAAATGTAAATGTAAATGTAAATAAGGCCAATTATCTCGATAACTTACAACCCTCACAATCTCAAGTATTCACTGGAGGTTGAATACAGTATATGGCAATGCAGCAATGGTGAACTTGTAGTTGAAATGTTGATTGGTCTTTTCAGCAAGTGTAAATGATCCACAAGAAAGGCATAATAAAAAAGCAGGCATTGTGGTTGATGAAGGCTATCCAAGTCCAATTCCATATAGTTTTCACAATGATGGAGAACTATTCCCAAAGTGGCTGTAGTTTCTCTTGACAGGTTCCTATTGAAGTCTATTGAATCAAAAGATAATAATTAACCATCATTGTGAGGCTAACCATATATCTATTGCTATTGAGTTCCGATTCAGACCTCTTTGGACATTTTCCAGGTCTGTTCGTATAACACTTAGTTGTGTCTCTATCAGGAGAAAGCAGGTTTTTCTTTCCACCCATGGGGTATGTATGGAACTTTCTCTCCTAGGCATTTCCATTGCATAGATGAGATGAGCAGCTTCCCATAGCCAGGAAGAGATAAACCAGCTTTAAAAGGAGACTTAAATATGGGTGTTGACTTGGGTTGTTCCCAATTTCTGAATCTGGCAAGTCACCTGGATATCAACATCTTGGAATAGATCCTAAAAAATAAACACAGAAAGTGAAGAAAGGATGTACCACAGTTCACCAGAACCCAAACTGCACACTTTCTTTTTGCCATAATTCCACATATTTTTCCTTGTTGGTAAAATATCTGTAAATGATTCAATTCCAAAGTCCGAACACATTCTATAAAAACCAAATTAATTTACAAAGCAAAGTATAGAAAAGATTCCAAATTTAGTTGAACATAATTAACCATTGTTGGCTCTCAAATCTTGTTAGGCTTAATTACATATTCAGACAATGTTAGGTAGTTTCCCCCCCCCCTTTTCTCCTCTAGGGAAGATAAATCAAGAGAGATTAGCATAACAGTATAACTGCAAAGCAGACCCCCATATTGTGATAGGACTATTTGCATCCACCTATATAACCTAAGGCAGGACTTGGCCATTACTTGAAATGTAAAAGTATTTAATACTTTCCATTTTCCTAAAAATTCACAGAATAAGATCTTGGAAAGCTGGGACGCTATAGGAGAAAATATGTATTTCTTCTTTCCTGGATTGTTTCCAGAAGAAAGGTTGCATTTTTTTTCCTGTGTCAGATAGACTATACTTGTCCATGGACGCTCTATCAAATATTGCAAATTTTACTTTTCCTCCCCTCTTTCACCCTATTAGATGCCATATTAAGGGACAAAGATGACACCCAGTAAACTTGTTATCACAACCCACTTAAGATTTTAATAGTAAAACATATAGGTTTCACTGACTAGCATTATGCTAACAATTCTGGAATGCTTCTGTGTCAGGCAGATGATGTAAAAATCTCTCTTGGGCAGCACAGCAAGGAAGCAATAGGATAGCTGAAAAGACAAAAGAATAGTTTACAAAAGTTATAAAGATGCAGAGGGAAAAAGAGAAAAATGCTGAGGTGCTGCGCTATGCCTGTCTCTCCGTCATAACAAAAGAAGCTGCACACAGCCCACACTACAAAGCAGAATTCACCAGAATAAACTTTGCATCCAAATAAATGTTTGATTTCCAAATTCTCTCATCTCTCCAAAGCCCGTCTTTCCCTCCTTTCATTGTTTTTCCCCTTGGGGGTGCAATTCTGTCCTTTATAGCAATGTCTGTTTCTTTAAAGCAACCTCAGGGTTATCTGTCTTACCAATACCATATTTAAGTTTTTAAGTGGTAATGCCCTCTTTGGAAAATTGATTCAAAAGTAGGCTAGCTTTTTCCAAACAGAAGACATGTACTGGGAATACTGAAAAGAAGCTTTAAAAAAGGCTTCATTTTAAGAAGCATGCTAGGGACATTAGTTTGCTTAAAGCAGGGGTCTCCAAACGTAGCAACTTTAAGACTTCTGGACTTCAACTCCCAGAATTCCTCAGCCAGCAAAGCTCAAGTCCACAAATCTTAAAGTTGCCACGTTTGGAGACCCCTGGCTTAAAGCTTAGCAAAAATCACATGCATTCCTTCTATTTGGCACCATTCCACAAGTAGTAATGTCTATCAGAGCGTTTGCAGTGAAGCAGCTGGCTCCAATTTTTTTTTAAATGGAGAAATGGAGAATAATGATACCAAAGTAAAAGTTAAAAATGGAGAGCTTAAACTGAGAGCTACTCACCCGGTCTCCATCTTCAGGTCTATCCCCAATTAGGTGCTGAAACTAAATGCTCTTAACCTCTGACCTCCAATCTCAATCTCTTTTAACCCCTTCAGCTGCTAATTTTACTGCATGCCTGGAAAAGAGGGACAGAATCTGTAAATTACTTACTTTGTTAAGTGCCTGCCAGGCTGAGTAGTAGAGAAAAGCAAAGAAAAGCTTTCTGCAGCTTGTTTGCACTGAAGAAAAAGTTCACTTAAAAGAAAAAGTGGCTACAGCATAACATGCAGCAAATGGCTGCAGCAGAAACTGGATGCTACAGAGAGTCCCATTATGTTGAACCATCTTCTGGAGCATTTCCAGAAGGGATATATAGACACTTCTAGGGTTCACCAGTTAAGAAACAATTGAGAGCCAATTGAGTGGTTAAAGTGTTGATGCAGAAACCAGGAGTCCTAGGGTTCCCTTAGGCATGAAAACCAACTGGATAACTTTGTGCCAGTTATCCTCTCCTTCCCAATCCACCTCACAGAATAGTTGTGGGGAATGAGGATGCAGAATGAGGATGCTATTTTGAGTTATATATTTAAAAAGGTGGGATTAAAATAATCTATGAAGACAAATCTCCCCTATTTTGTTTAATGATTTGGTCCTGCCTCAGTCCTTCTACTACTTAGAAGTCAGGCTGTAGCATTTCTATTCAGGGGGAGGATGGGTAGATATTTTTGCAATCATCCAGAAATTAACTAAATTAATGTATATTTACAGAAGTATATTTTAGATTTGCACTTAATCTATTCTTTCTATCTGTCTGTCTGTCTGTCTGTCTGTCTGTCTGTCTGTCTGTCTGTCTGTCTATCTATCTATCTATCTATCTATCTATCTATCTATCTATCAATCAGGATGTATGTATGTATGTGGCTTGAGCAATTTCAACCAAACCTGGTACACAAATGACTTACTCTCTGGAAAAAAATACTGTGGGAGTAAGACACCCCTAACACCCCTCATTGGGTGTGTGTGTGTGTGTGTGTGTGTGTGTGTGTGTGTGTGTGTGTGTGTAAAATAGCAACATATACTACAATATATAAAAAAGCATAAGTTAAAATCCACAAAAAAACCGATAATCTTGACTCTGGTAATAGGCAGAACTAGACTTCAGTTTGTAGTCTGCTAATGGCACTGGCTATAACATGGGCATAGATTTCAAATGATGCAGAAATATTGAGAAAGATAAGTACTAATTCAGCAACCCTAAACTAGGCAAATACCAACAACAGAATGGAAGGGGTATTTCCATTTAATCAGAGGATATATATGTTGTGATTAATGCAATAACGGAAGTTGTAATGTCATCCTAAAAGCTGAGAATATGCATACATATATGCATATACACATATTACTGGAGATAAAACTCCCAGAGTACACATACCAAATATTTATGAAGTAACACTTTATAAACAGCAGGCCCACACATCTAAGATTAACTATCCTTCAGAGTTTGTCTGCCTTGTACCATAGCATAGACTTTAAAAGTCAACACAATTGCTTGTGATGTGGGGAGACTTGCGATACACATAATTAGTGTCACTTATATCAAGAAAAAAAGGTAAACATCCAGACATTTACATCTTCATGAGTCATTCTAGTGATTGAGCAATAAGATGCATCAAGAAAGGCAGGGTCATTAAATATTAAAGAACTCTCAACAAAGGGACGCACTCCATAGGTTGTGTATCCTTCTAACTCAATAGGTGATCATGGTGTAACATTGGCTATTTTGTGTAACATGTTCTATGTCATGTAGTCCCTCTGTTCTATGGAGCAGGAAATTCTTTCAGAAAAAAAATGTAAATGTAAATAAGGCCAATTATCTCCATAACTTACAACCCTCACAATCTCAAGTATTCACTGGAGGTTGAATACAGTATAGGGCAGTGCAGCGATGGTAAACTTGTAGTTGAAATGTTGATTGGTCTTTTCAGCATCTGTAGTGATCCACAAGAAAGGCACAATAAAAAAAGCAGGCATTGTGGTTGATGAAGGCTACCCAAGTCCATTTCCATATAGTTCTCAGTATTATAGAGAACTATTCCCAATGTGGCTGTAGTTTCTCTTGACAGGTTCCTATTGAAGTCTATTGAATCAAAAGATAATAATTAACCATCATTGTGGGGCTAACCATTTATCTATTGTTATTGAGTGCCCATTCAAACCTCTTTGGACATTTTCCAGGTCTGTTCCTATAACACTTAATTGTGTCTCTATCAGCAGAAAGCAGGTTTTTCTTTCCACCCATGGGAAATGTATGGAACCTTCTCTCCTAGGCATTTCCATTGCATTGATGAGATGAGCAGCTTCCCATAGCCAGAAAAAGATAAACCAGCTTTAAAAGGAGACTTAAATATGGGTGTTGACTTGGATTCTTCCCAGTTTCTGAATCTGGTAAGTCACCTGGATATCAACCTCTTGCAATAGATCCCTTAAAAAAAAAATCACAAAAAGTGAAGAAAGTATGTGCCACAGTTCACCAGAACCCAAACTGCACATTTTCTTATTGCCATAATTCCACATATTTTTCCTTGTTGGTAAAATATCTGTAAATGATTCAATTCCAAAGTCCGAACACATTCTATAAAAACCAAATTAATTTACAAAGCAAAGTATAGAAAAGATTCCAAATTTAGTTGAACATAATTAACCATTGTTGGCTCTCAAATCTTGTTAGGCTTAATTACATATTCAGACAATGTTAGGTAGTTTCCCCCCCCCCTTTTCTCCTCTAGGGAAGATAAATCAAGAGAGATTAGCATAACAGTATAACTGCAAAGCAGACCCCCATATTGTGATAGGACTATTTGCATCCACCTATATAACCTAAGGCAGGACTTGGCCATTATTTGAAATGTAAATGTATTTAATACTTTCCATTTTCCTAAAAATTCACAGAATAAGATCTTGGAAAGCTGGGACGCTATCTGAGAAAATATGCATTTCTTCTTTCCTGGATTGTTTCCAGAAGAAAGGTTGCATTTTTTTCCTGTGTCAGATAGACTATACTTGTCCATGGACGCTCTATCAAATATTGTAAATTTTACTTTTCCTCTCCTTTTTCACCGTATTAGATGCCATATTAAGGGACAAAGATGACACCCAGTAAACTTGTTATCACAACCCACTTAAGATTTTAATAGTAAAACATATAGGTTTCACTGACCAGCATTATGTTAACAATTCTGGAATTCTTCTGTGTCAGGCGGATGATTACAAATCCCTCTTGGGCAGCACAGCAAGGAAGCAATAGGATAGCTGAAAAGACAAAAGAATAGTTTACAAAAGTTATAAAGATGCAGAGGGAAAAAGAGAAAAATGCTGAGGTGCTGTGCTATGCCTGTCTCTCCGTCATAACAAAGGAAGCTGCACACAGCCCACCAGAATTCACCAGAATAAACTTTGCATCCAAATAAATGTTTGATTTCCAAATTTTCTCATCTCTCCAAAGCCCGTCTTTCCCTCCTTTCATTGTTTTTCCCCTTGGGGGTGCAATTCTGTCCTTTATCAGCAATGTCTGTTTCTTTAAAGCAACCTCAGGGTTATCTATCTTACCAATACCATATTTAAGTTTTTAAGTGGTAATGCCCTCTTTGGAAAATTGATTGAAAAGTAGGCTAGCTTTCTCCAAACAGAAGACATGTACTGGGAGTATTGAGAAGAAGCTCAAAAAAAAAGGCTTCATTTTAAGAAGCATGCTAGGGACATTAGATTGCTTAAAGCAGGGGTCTCCAAACGTAGGAATTTTAAGACTTCTGGACTTCAACTCCCAGAATTCCTCAGCCAGCAAACAAGTCTTAAAGTTGCCATGTTTGGAGAATCCTGGCTTAAAGGTTAGCAAAAATCACATGCATTCCTTCTATTTGGCAGCCGTTCCTCAAGTAGTAATGTCTATCAGAGCGTTTGCAGTGAAGCAGCTGGCTCCAATTTTTTTTAAACGTCAGCTATTGTATGGTACCTTCCTCAAATTTCAGAAAGGCTCTATAATTTTAGGTTAGTTTCAGCTAATAAGAATGGTGCGTTTTAATGTTTCTTTTTTATGTATCACTCCTCTTTATTAATTATTGAGTGTTCTGGGTTTTCAAACCCTATTTTCTCCTCTTTTTTCTTTTTGCTATTTAATGACTATAATAAAGTTGATTGCTTTTGAAATTACAGCTAGAGAAGATAGATGGCCTCTTAGGTGATACAATCTAAATGATTTAAAAATTAGAAACAGAGAATAAAAGTACCAAAGTAATTGTTAAAAATGGAGAGCTTAAACTCAGAGCTACTCACCTGGTCGCCATCTTGAGCTCCATCCCCCAATTAGGTGCTGAAACTAAATGCTCTTAACCTCTGACCTCCAATCTCAATCTCTTTTAACCCCTTCAGCTGCTAATTTTACTGCATGCCTGGAAAAGGGAGATAGAATATGTTACTTAACTCTGTTAAGTGCCTGCCAGGCTGAGTAGTAGAGAAAAGCAAAGAAAAGCTTTCTGCAGCTTGTTTGCACTGAAGAAAAAGTTCACTTAAAAGAAAAAGTGGCTACAGCACAACATATGCAGCAAATGGCTGCAGCAGAAACTGGATGCTACAGAGTCACATTATGCTGAACCATTTGTGTATGATGACAAATCTCCCCTATTTTGTTTAATGATTTGGTCCTGCCTCAGTCCTTCTACTACTTTGAAGTCAGGCTGTAGTATTTCTATGCAGGGGGAGGATTGGTATCTGTATATAAGAATGTATGTATGCAGAATGCCCCCTCCCACATGTTGGGGTAGACCAGGTATCTCGATATAAAAACACTTTATATATACATACACACACACACACACTAACACAGACACACACATATAGAGGGAGATACACACACACACACACACACACACACACACACACACACGATCTAGCATAACTCTGGAAAGGCTCCAGGAATTTCAACCAATTCTAATGTACATCACAATGGAGTTGCCATAGTAACGGTTTCACAGAACTCCAGAAGGGGGCTCCTTCTGGTACAGGGAACTGGTTCTTAAAGAAAGATACAAAAAACAAACAAATGAAAAATGAACCCCATAGGCCTGTGATGGCCAACCTATAGCACGCGTGCTACAGGTGGCACACGTAGCCATATCAGTGGTCACACCAGCTCAGCTCTGGTTTATATGCACGCACTGGCAGCTAATTTTCGGGCCTTCTGGGCCCACTAGATGTAGGGAAACAGGCTGTTTCCTGCCTCCAGAGGGCCTGGGTGGGGGGGTGAAGGCCCATTTTTCTTTCTCACCTGGCTCCAGATCCTCTCTATGAATCTGGGAAGGGCGAAAACAGCCTTCCCCACTCCCTCGAAAGTCTTCTGGGCCTGAAAGGACCCATTTCACAACTCCCGGTGGGACAGAAAGTGTCATTTTTTACTTTCCCCAGCCTCCAGAGACTCCTAGAGAGTTGGGAAATGGGCTCTTTCAGGCCTCCAGAGGGCCTCGGAGGAGGTGGGGAAGGCTGTTTTCACCCTCAGATGCATAGAGAGGATCTGGAGCCAGGTGAGAAAGAAAAACGGGCCGACCTGGCCATCACGTGCCAGGAGCAGGGGGAGGGGGATTGTGCGCACATGCACAGGGCGGCACACATAGAATTATGGGTGTGGCCACGCAAACCTCCCCTGCCCCCCCCTCCTGCACACGATGGCAAAAAGGTTAGCCGTCACTGCCCTAGCCCCTCAGTTTCAAGCAAAGAAGGCAAGTTGTCAGGGGAGCAGCCTGCTAATGCAGATAATCACCTCAAAGACTGTTCCCTGTAGAATTTTTCCAAGGCTGTTGGCCAGGACAATTAGGTCTCTAATTCTCACCACAGTGAGTTATGTCTTTTCCTGTCTAATACAGGATTAGGATAAATAAATACCCGGGCAACACTGGGTTATGACCTAATAATAACTAAATACAGTTTTGTGTGTATGTGTGTGTGTGTGTGAGAGAGAGAGAGAGAGAGAGAAAGAAAGAGAAAGAGAAAGAGAAAGAGAAAGAGAAGGAGAAGGAGAAAGAGAAAGAAGTGACACTTCTCTAACAGTCATTCATTAATATTATGTTGTTGCTGACTTTTATCATAATGTTAAAATTTTCCCACCTTGGGTTACTCTAATTTCTTGATTCTTCTTTTTCTGCCTCTTCCTTCTTTCCTTCCACATTTCATCAGCAACAGTTTTATTTTAAAAACTAACAATCCTTTTCTTTTCCTCCCTCTATTCCAAGCCCCGCCTACTTTTCTCAGTTTACATTCCAAATCAGTATTCATGCCTATGCTTCTCTCATCTCTTTCACCTTTTCTGAATTGCTTGCAAGTCACACAGTTAAAAGGAGAAGAATGAAGACCATGGTGCCAGGAATAATTCCTTTACAACATCGTGTTTCTCTAATACAGCTTCTTTGCATACTCTCATCATTAGCGTTTCTCCCTTTCTCTCCAACCACTGGTAAGTAATGCAAATAGAGAAGAGACAAATAAGTCAAATCCTGAAGCAAACCAGTATTTCCTTTCTCCTTAGTCACAAAACTTCTCCATAATATTCAAAGGGAGCATCTATCTATCTTGAGGTGGCATATATTATCACAGGACAGAAAAGTCAGTTATTCAATCATACTCTTTCCTTTAACTTCGTATACATTTTGATTTACTTGAGGAAAGGGGAGAAATATAGGAACAGGTGTCTAGAAATGACTACTTGGTGATATTACAGAAAGGGGATCCAATCATTTTCAGGCTAAGGACTCCACTTTGTCTTTTAGGACCAAAATTAAATTTCATTTAATGTAACTTAATTGAAATATAATTAAAATTGGTTTAAGTATATTTAGAATGATTGTTCCCTATGTTCTGTTACTTTAAGAGTAGAAATTACTAGCAGCCTTTAGCCTGGGGATGGGGGGACTCTGTGTACCCAAGGCTTTAGGGAAGATGATCTCAGGTTGTACCTTCAGTATTATGTTCAGTACTGTAACTTTTAAACAAGACAGGAATGCATGCATAGTTTTGAATTTCTTCCAGATTCCTAACAACAGCTTTATTTTCAGCCATGTGATCAAAAAGGAATCAGAATGATAATTAATAATACTCTTTATTTGAACATACTAGAAAGTCTTCTTCTTCTTCTGGTACTTTATTAATCTCTGTTCATTCCAAACTTTTATGGCACTATCTTTATAAATAAATGCTAGCGTACATTCTTTCTGGATGACTTTACTATCTGTCTAATTTATATATGTGACTTTAATATTCAATGATCAATAAGGCATCTGGTCCAGGGGTAAAATCCACTAACCTTCATTACTTGTTCGCAAATGGGAGCGTGCATGTTAGCAGGCTCGCTTCACTTGCCTGCGGCAGTATGCATACGCAGAGCATCAAAAATGGGATGGGATAACATCTGAGTGGGTGGGCGGAGCCTCTCGCAATCGGCGCTACCCTTTCATCCAAGTCAGATAAAACCAACTGCATTTCACCAGTGATTCAGTCACATTTCCTTCTGCTAACTTCCATTTTTCCATCATTGGAATTGTTTGTAACTATATTTTTAGTAGCTCCCTTCTTTTAGGGGGTGAGACACCTTGTATACCTTTCATTTTGGCTTCCTTGTCAAAAACCCTACTTCTCTGAGTTTATTAATATGTTTTGTACTGTTTATTAATATGTTTTAATTTATTAATTTGAAGACTGCTATTTCAAATATTTCCATTTACCATTAAATGTTTCCTATTGATTAAAATAATCAAAGATAGCCAAATTCCATATATCATTTTTCACCCTTTGAAAAAAAAGGGGGTTGTCAAGCAAGTTGTCAGCAAAACTAAAAGTTTCCAAAAGAAGTATGTTTGACCAAATTTGTAATTAAATTAAATTCCCTATTACTACTTGATGGTTCCAACATTTATGCAATTTGTTTTTGGGATTGTTGATAATAGAACCTGGCAACAATACTGGTTTTATTTCTTATTTATTCTTCCACTTATTTTAATCCAATGCTCTCTACTGCACCATCAAGTTCATTTTTATAGATTTCTGAACAAATGAGAATACTTTTAACATACTGCAGTTTTAATTACACTCTATTATACTCTGTGTATTGACGTATAAAATGTAAATTCAACAGTGAATTTTTTAAGCCAATGTTTTTTCTGAATTTCAGTTGAATACCTTAATGGACTCCAATATTTTTCACTTCCTTGGGCAACCTCTTGGTCCTAATTTGTGGTTTTCAACCAGAATTTGAAGCTTGCTGTGTTTGCATCAAATCCTGTTTTCCTTCAATCTTATTTGTTTAATTCATTAGATATTACCATTATTCAATCAAGAATGAAAGCAGTTAATGGAATCTGCTTGGGTTATCACAAAATAGAAATGTATTACATAAATAAGCTTTTTAATATAAACTTTGATTTTTTTTTCATTTCTGTTTTCTATTCCTATTCTATCAGCATTTACCTTTTCTTTGACTTTTCTGTTTTCTTGTTCCTGGCTGGACTTCCTGATTCTTCTCTCTTCCAAATCTTTGCCTTGGAAGATTTGGAAGATTTTTCTGGAATTAATTATGTCTAATCTAGTGAAAATAAGGACTATTTTCCAAGGAATGGCATGCTCCAGTTTCGGCAATCGTTGCCGACAAGGTTAGCCGTCACTGGTATAGGACAGCGGTCACCAATTGGTGGTCCATGGACCACTTGTGGTCCGCAAGAAAATTTTGGTGGTCCGCAGAAAAATTATTTGCATTTTTTATATTGCACTAAATCAGGGGTCTTCAAACTATGGCCCCTGGGCTGATACGTGCAATAAACATTTGCATTGCTGTGGAGAATCTCCCCCTTTGGGGTCTTTTTGTGTGACTCGGAGTGGGGCAGAAATTCCAACTTTGAGTCTGCTTCAGCCTCCTGGTGTGGGGCTTTGGGCAAAGGCTGAAGGGAAGTGCCGCTGGTGGAGAAGAGCCGGAGGTCTTTGTTCCAGTGGCACTGCATCATGGCCTGGAATTGGCTGACCATCTCAGTCCCCTGAGCCTACAGGCACCAGTACATGGCCTTGCACTCCCGCAGGTCTTCCCTCTGCTTGGAAAGCCTATGCTCCTAGTCCTCAGTTATGTGCTTCTGCTAAGCCTCTTTCTCGGCCAGATCCAATTTGAACTGAACTATTTTGCCAACTCTTTCTTATGGTGGCTGCTTAGCGCCAATAACTGCTTCCTGTTGGGGCACTAAGGAGCCTGGGCAGGCAGGCGAGTAGGGGCTGGGAAAGGAGGGGCGAGTAGAGGCCGGTGAGGTGCCCCTCAACGTGAGTAACATCGAGTTGACTACACCCACCCAATCACATGACCACCTAGCCACACCCACCCAGCCAGTCATTAGGCAGATCATATTAGTGGTCCATGGGATTTAAAATTATGAATTTAGTAGTCCCTGAGGTCCAAAAGGTTGGTGATCCCTGGTATAGGATATCCTGCTCAAGCAGAAGGTTGGACTAGAAGACCTCCAAGGTCCCTTCCAACTCTGTTATTCTTTGTTCTATATTCTATCTGAGAGAAACAATATGAAGAATTTATACTTTATGTGAGGTCTAAAAGAAGGAACACACCAGAGGCCAACTTTTTGCCCAGTTTGGAGAACCGGCTAATCCCATCTTTGGCTGGACCCGCCCCTTCCAGGAGTCCCCCTGTGGTCTGTTTTGGCTTCCAGGTTGGTGTAGGAGGCCTTCCAGGCCCAAAATGGGGCATGGGGGCATCGTGTGGCCCCCTGCAGCCCGTTTTGACTTCCAGGTTGGTGCAGGAGACCTTCCAAGCCCAAAACAGGCCCTCCCAGCCACACTTTTGGCTTCCAGGGTGTTGCAGGAGGCCTTCCAGGACCAAAACCCCTGCTCTAGGGTGAGTTGGGAATGGGAATTTTGCTTTATGATTGCTCATAAGTAGGTACAAACCAGTAAAAGTGGGATGGGAAAATCCCTATCTGTAGATCATCATTTTTCAGTCTTGGCAAATTTAAGATGGACGAACTCCATGCTGTCTCTGGAATTCTGGGAATTGAAGTCCATGCACCTTAAAGTTGCCAAAGTTGAGAAGCATGGGTCTACACTAGAGCTCAGGATTTTCCATTCCTGTTTTATTTAGAGTTTGGTGCAATTAAATAAATCAGTTGTGGTTTTGTTAACAAATAGTGATTAAAGTGATATGAACCATTACTGGACTTTTTGTGAGAAACTGAAATTAAAAGTTGATCTGGGCTTTGATTAAATAAGGCAATGATGGCTAACTTTTTTCTCTTCTTGTGCCAACCCCACGCATGCGTGCATGACCCCTCCGCCTCTCGTGCATGTACACGTGACTCCCCACACGCCCCCAGCCCCCATGCACATGCGCGCAAGGGGTGGGATTAAAACATTTTAGCAACTTGCACCACGTGGGGATAGATTTCAAATGATGCAGAAATATTGCGAAGGACAAGTGCTAATTCAGCAACCCTAAACTAGGCAAATACCAACACAACACAGAATGGAAGGGGTATTTCCATTTAATCAGAGGATTTATATGTGTTGATTAATGCAATAACGGAAGTTGTGATGTCATCCTAAAAGCTGAGAATATGCATATGTATATGCACATACGTGTACTACTGGAAATAAAACTCCGAGAGTACACATCTCCTTGCACCCCAGCCCCTGCATATCCTGAAAATCACCTGGCTGGCAGGAGGCACATGGACTCAGAGAGGGCTCACACGTACCATATGTTCACCATCACGGAAATAGGGGATAATGGAAATAATGTGGACAAATGTTAATCTTAGAGTGAGAGTTTGATATATTTTTTTACACACACACACACATATATATATATAAAAAGCAAAAAAAGTTGGAAATCATTCTTTTTCAGTTTTCTGAAAATTGAAAAAGTTTTCAGAAAACTTTTCTGAAAGTTTTTCAGAAAAACTTTTTTTGGTTTTTCTTTTTTTCCTCTTTCTTTCTTACACTTTCACTCTTTTTCTTTCCTGAGCCTTTTCTTTTTTCAAATAAGTTTTTTATTTGTTTATTCCCTAGCTTTGTATTATTGTTTTTTTATGTATGAAGGATCAAATATTCAGCCATTACAATTCTACATTCCTTACTTACAAAAATCATATCAAAATTTAGAATGAAATCCACTGGGAGCCATCTCATATAACGTAGTTATAAACCAAAAAGTGTTTCTCGATAGAGAAAGCTTAGGGTTGAACTGTCGGTTTCTTGATGCTCTCTGAGCTTGATGGTTTTCTTGCAGATGTTTCATTACCAAACTACCAAACTAGGTAACATCATCAGTACTAGAAGAGTGGAGTTTGCTCTTATGTTCATATACTAGTGACTTACCCTGTCAGTGTTGATCAATTACTTCACAAAAAGTGTTTTGATTGGTGCCGGGTCTCTACAGCCTCAGGCAGAGAAAGGCTATTCTGCACCTCTCCCTCAAATGTTCTTTAAAATACAGTTTCCCAGCATTCCTTTAGGAACCTCCAACATGCAAACTGTGGTTACTCATCCTAAAGTGTATCCTCAAGTTTACCTGAAGCTTCAAATTTTGCTGTTTGCTGGGGAGACGTGTAGCTTAAAGTCAATCTACATTTAATGTACATCTGACTTTGGGGATATTTCTTCATAACGAAACAAAAGTGTATTTTCTGTTCAGTTCTCACTCCTTGCTCGCTGGCTCTGGATGTCACAAAGCAAAGGCCACATTTTGTAATTAACCCACGTGCCCCATTGTGGGAATGGTGTGATCTCAGTTGTCGGCAAACCGTGCTGGGTAAACAACGTCAGCACAAAGTCCTAATCTCATCAAAGACAGGATGTCTGGCAGAGACCCTATATCAAGATATGCAAGGCATGGGGACCCAGCACGTAAGCATTGTTTGTCACAGGAAAGGACATGAGGGGAACACGAGGGATCCATATGGAATTCACGAGCTTTCTTTAGCCAATCAGTATCAGTAAACATTGATTAATGTTTTGCCATGATAGTTGTAAAATGACAATAAAAGGGAGCCTTTTGAATGGGGTCAGGGTGCCTTGATCAAGGTGCCTTCCACCCGAGGGGCCTTCCCGTGAACCATCTTCCTGCCTACGCGTCTTTCTTCATCGAAACAAAACCCCATTTTAACTGGCACAGTGCTATAGGAGGCTGAGTGCTGTCCCACCCCTGCCCACGCCCACTCTGGCCATATCCACCCAACTGGTCATTACAGCAGAGAACTAGTTGTTAAATTATTTGAATCCCACCACTGGAACAAACTTTCTTAGTGGAGCTCACTATGCTTTAGTTTTATCCTTTCTTCATGAGACTTGTGCTTGCAGAACAATAGCCATGTTGTCTTTCCTCCTTCCTCCTCCTGTTTGATTGGCAGTTGGTTTATGCCGACGATTTATACTGTACTGTAGGAAATGACCAGGCTGAGCCCAAAGAATGGGCCAAATGCTTCATCAGGCTCGAGTCCTTTCACACCCAGAAGGGATCTAAGTCCAGCGCACTTGGAGTAACACGGACTCTCCTCTACTGCCAATTTGCTTTGACCATTAGTAATTCAGATACTTACAGAGAGCGTGCAATAAAAGTTTATATTCATTTGAACTTCCTGGATTTCCAGATTTCCTTGGCATTTGACAAGTATACCGTCATTCAATATTTCAGACATTCATGCCTTTTCTTGAACTCCTTCACTCATTTTCTTCTTATTGTATTCCAATAAGAATACAATAATTTTCTTCATACCAAAAGATAGCAGCATTTTTATCCTCAGTGAGTTGTTTGTTTCCTTTAAGTTGCCTTTTATTTCTTAGTGTTTAGCGGAAAGAGAAGTAAAATTATATTTGTTAGTTTTGTTCATTTTCTAGACATTAGTTGATGGAAATATAACTAAGAAAATATGTCTTTGACTGGCCAAAGTGAGCATATTATTTCAGAAGTCTACAATGTTTTGTTAGATAAGTTATGTACAGTTAGACTAATAATGTGTATGCGGATGGCCTAATTATTTTAATCAAAATCATAATATGCTTTGTAGAATTGTGTTTTGATTTATTTTCTCTCTTTGTTACTTCTTATTGCAGAAGTTGGAAGTCCATGTTTTATGAATAAAATGTGCCACTTAAGGAAAAAAGCTATATATTTGAAGAGAGATATTAAAAGCATATCACAAACAAAAACAACTCTATACAAATCTATTATTTCTGCCACAGGAACTCAGCAAACTTCTATTCAAATAGTTGGAACAGAAGAAAAAATTGGTAACATGGGTTTTTTTCATTTGTTGATTTTAGACAGCTGTTTAAAAGCTGTCTTTTTATTGCTCTTATGACGGGGGTTCATAAAACCATTGAAGGCCAAACCATGAATTTATCCAGTCAAATGTTGGATTTGTTTTTCTCTGCTACAAAATAGATGTAAGAAATTATCAGGCTAAGCCTGAGGGAGGGGGTCTAATGCATCATCAGTCTTCAATCCCTTCGCAGCCATAAGAGATTTAAGTCCAGCCCACCTTAAATTCCATCAACTACCAATTTGCTTTGACCATTAGTAGTTCAGATTTTTGTAAAGAGCATATGCTTGAACAAAACCTATATATTCATTTGAACTGCCTGAATGTCTGATTTCCTGCTCTTGACAGTAGACAATTGTCACAATATGGTGAGAAATCGCAACCTCTTTATACTGTTCAGTGCAAAGAGGTATGCTCTTGGGGCTACTAAAAAAATCAAGAGCCCCTCCATTCATAAGGTAGCATAGCTTTTATACACTTTTAGAAAACAATGGCACATGATCATTAGCAAGTAGTAGGCAATAAGCAACAGAGTATTCATGCCTCTGCTAGAAGATGGTCCTCCCAGAAGGTGGGTTCATTACTAAAACGTTACTCACCCATCAGTCCCTAACTGATAAGGCTGATAATTAAGTATGCAAATTTCTCTACTTAATTTATCTGCAACAGGAAAGGGATGTTAGGGCATTTCGCCTAATCTGTTTACAATAGGAAACGGGGCCAGCCTTGTTTCTACTGCTGCCCTTCTTCAGGATGGTACATGTTCCCTTCATTAGGTTATCACATAGCTTAGCAGTAATTTTAGGGCAAGGATCTCAGGCCTAAGAATGAGAGACGCCGAAGACAGAAACATGAAAGTTTTTCAACAAAATGGGATTTCTCTGGATAAAAGTAGCTCTCCGTCATAAACTAGTAATCCACTGAATTAGGAATCTTAAATTGCACCTAATTTAACATTAAACATTTCCAATGAAGAACTTCTAGCACGGTCACTGAAAACATTAGGCATCTTTTCCACTTCTTATGGTTGGAGTAGATAGCAGATAAAGGTTATTGTAAATTTCCTAGTTCCTATTTGTGATTTGCAGCCTCCCCAAAACTATCCTAAGGTTAGTGGAGCTGAAATGTTCAGTTGCTTGAAGAGAAAATGGGTAAACTTTAAAATAGCTGCCATAAGCTTTTCAAAGTTATGCAAAGAGTACCTATTCAGTCCACTGATCTAGTGATTATTGGCATTTTCTCTGCTGCTTATATGTAGATCATAAAACTAGCCACCAGTGTTGTTCCCCCTCCCCAAACCAAGAAAAGTGGTGCACACTTACCTTAATAGATTTTCTGTGCTAAGAAAAAAATAATATGCTTGAGGAAGTCCATTGATATGCAACAAAAGAAACTATTTGGAATGGTAAGAAGAGAACATTTTTAACATAGGTGCACGTTATTTGAGTTAACCCAAGCATGACTTTTTTACGTTGGATATCTATAGTATTGTTTAATTATTACACCTACGCTGAGAGGAGCCAATGTCCTTGTCCTTAAATGATAAATGAAACTCCACATAGATTATATACACCTACAGTGATTGTCAGTTAACAACCACTCATTCAGCAACTCTATAAAGTTACTATGACATCCCTACAGCCCTATAATCATCATCACAATCATGATTGATGACCTTTCCTCCTGGCTTCTCACAAGCAGTCAGTGGGTCAGAAGTTGCAGTCACGTGACATCCTTGCTTAAAGACCTGTCCCCTATTACTGTTGCTTCACAATAGTAACTGGGGACTGCCAGAACTGCCATCACTAAACAGCACACTAAGGAGAACTAACTCTACAACAAATATATTATGTCTTCTTAGTGATGGCAGCTATGTGACATCACACTTTATAGTGATATCACTTAGCAATGATAATTCTGGTCCCATTTACAGCAAACACTGTGAAGCGATATATAAGTCTAGGTGCTATTACTATTAAATGAGGAATACCTCTATAACAAATATATTATGTCTTCAATCATTTTAACTTTGTATGAGGATATAAGTAGGCCCTAATTTTTAGTTTTGTCTTTATTTTTCACAACTTCTCCTTTTTGTAATCTTACAAATCTTATACAAAAAGTAGATGTATATGCTTACAAATGTTCTTGGGAAAAACAAGAACTTTCTATCTAGCTGCCTGCATAATTTCCCTCAGGCATCTGGCAGGCAGGCAGACTGACAAAACATTAAAGCTGTAAGAGAAGAAATAATCACAGTCACTGCCATGGCAGCTCATTCTACTACACCCAAGAAAGTGGCATTTGTTTCTGCTGAACTTGTCAAACATTGAAGGTGTACATTTTTCCTCATGGTTAGGAATAAAAAATGGCTGAATTTCTTTTAGAGTCTCTTGATCCTTCAGAATTAAGATATCCCAGGATGATACATAATGACAAGTCCAAGTTACTGGGTAAGCTCCATGGTTAAACAAATCCACATCCATGTCCCTGATGCAATTAATTTACAATTACATTAATTCCTTGAGGGAGAAGTACGATGAAAATAAAGCAGGCTTACACATTTCATCTTTGTAGGGGATATTAATTATCAGGGCTCACTATAAATAGATATTTATTGCTTTATTAAATAATAATAATAATACTTATCAATAATTATTGAATATTTGCTCAAAGTAAATGTTTTATCATCACACATTAACTACAGAGTTTCTCTGAAGAAGAAAATGTCAAATTTAAAACTTTACAGAAGGTCCATTTTCCTTTTTTTATTGCTCTGAATTGGCCATGTGGTTTTTTTCCTGTTCTTCTCTTTCTGGTTTATTATATGAGAAAAATACATGAGGCCATTTTTCTCAGAATTTATAATTTTTCTCTCTAGTTTAGAGCACTAAGCCCCTAGACCCATTTTTATAGCAGCCAGAGTAGTGGTTCCATATTTAATTGAAGATTATCTTCTTTCTTCCAATTTCTAATTTCAGAATTATCCTATTCTCATATTCTAAGCCTAGTTTCTCAAGTGTAATTTTTTGCATACTTAAAAAAACCTTTCAGTGGAAAATATGCATTTGATTGAGAAAACAAATTCAGAAAAATATTGTGTTCTCTACTTCCTTCTCTAATCATAGAAAGTAATCAAATGCCTATGCATTTAATACATAGATCATTCATGGAAAGAAAAATTCTAAATTTTAAACCTCTAAATTCTAAACCTCAGTTCCATGCAACAAAAATGTATTAATATTTTTTCAGTAATTTATTTTAATGGAAAAAACAAAACTTTTTTTGTTTTTGTAAGCTAACATATTATATATAATATCATATATATAATATAATAATATTCACCAAACCATTCTTTTTTATTTACCATACAGAAATAAGCCTTTATGAAATATTATTAGCATTATTTTTGTTAAATTGTATATAATCTTGTATCTCATGTGATTTTTTCCTACTTTAGTTCCAATATATGTTGTTATTGATTCCAAAAAAATAATTCTAAACTGCTTAACTGAAAAACTATTAATGCAAAGAATCATTGATCCAAAATATCAATGGACTGGTCCCAGAGGACGAATAACTAAAGGTAATTATTGGTTTATTTGTAAACAAAATCAGAAATGTTGCTCTTAATATAATTTATTTGTGTCGGGGTAAGGAACCAGATCTTTTGGGGCAATTCCAATTCCAACATCTTAATATTGTGCCATTAAAATTGGCAGCAGAGCATTGGTTTTTGGTGAATTTTCTCCTTTTGGGGAATAAAAGAAGGGGGAGAACGGACTGGCGCCCCAGCTCCGATTCTTACTCCCTGCAGCCCTTGCTGATATAGGCTCTCACCGATAAGAAAAAACTACACAAAAATAAATAAAAACCTCACGCCAAACACCTAAATTGGACAAAGTTAAACACGAAGAGAGAAAAACACATCAGCCTTTAGTCACTGAGTGAAAAGACTGGTGCATTATGGGAGGAAGGGGCGTGGCCACAGGACGAAGAGAGATATAGTTGAAATTTCACCCAGTCAAAAGGAACTGATGATGAAGAAACCCAGCTATGGACAGCAGGAGCAGTACTCTGGAAAAAAGTATCTTCTCCACTTTCAGAATATAATTGCATTACTGACAAAAGCTCTGTAATTCTTGCAGGTGAATAAGTAGAACTTCTTGACATAAAATGATTGCTTGCCCCTGCTATAAAGTAATCCATACTGAATCAGGTGGTTGCTTGTATATAGCACTGTGGCAAATCAAATTATGTGAGGTATGCCTTTTTTGCAGATATGATAGGCTTATATAATTTTATGAAATCTTCAAAAAAATTGTTATTATATCACTGTTTCCATAATACTGGTTCTGCTGCATGTTTCTTTAAAAGTAGTACTGTGCTAGGCCCGTAATGGAGAACCTATGGCACGCGTGCCAGAGGTGGCACACAGAGCTCTCTGTGGGCACGTGTGCTGTCGCCAGCTGCTCTTCCAGGTTTTGTCACGCACATGCGTGCTGGACAGCTGCTTTCTTTCTGGTTCTGGTTCCATCGTGCGCATGTTTACATGAAACTAACCCACAAAATTGCTGTATCTGGTAACTGCCATACCCCAGCCTAGCACAGTGATGGCTAACCTTTTTGGCACCGAGAGCCGGAACCTGGAAGAGAGCAGCTGGCTGGCGCACATGTGTGCAACGGAACCCGGAAGAGGAGCTGGCTGACGCACACATGTGCGTCAGCCAACTGCTCTTTTCTGGTTTCTGGCACTCGGTGCTGAAAAGATTAGACATCACTGTGCTAGGCTGGGGTGTGGCAATTACCAATACAGCAGTTTTGTGGGTTAGTTTCATGCAAGCAAAATGAATTCAGCAAAAACCAAATTTTTGCTAATATTGATGAAAGCATGTTGAAGAATGATTTATTATTAAATTGTTTTTATTGTTTATTATTTGTAAATTAAATTGTTTCTTTTGCAATTTGCATTTTTGAAGTAAGTAAAAAGACTTATAAATTTATGATAAAGAAGCTTTGGAGAAAAGAAGTAATTTAATAGAATTATTTTGCACCAGAATTGGAACCATTTTATTTTATGAATTTGTCTGCTAATTTTGATCTAGGTGTCATGTATTTGTTGATTTTTTTTCCCAGTTAGTGCATAGAACTTCCAGACAGAATTCCAATCCCACTAGAAATCATAATACCCTATCCTCAAGAAGATTATATCACAATTAGTGTCTTGAGTGTGTACTCTTTCCTTATTTCTTTCCTTATACAATAATACAGATGTCATTCCCCAAATATTTTCCTGCCATTAGATAGTCTATGTTGTTAGTGGTGACAATTCCAGTTCACTTACCCACCCACCTCCCATGTTCCTGCCACTGTGGTATTCTGCTAGTAATACAGTGAGCCCAAATGCAGTGTATCTGGCACACTACTAAAAATAAATTGACAAGCAACAGAAAAATACCACCTGGTTTAACATATAAACTCAGGGAATATAATTTTGAATAGTATTGTTAGATTAGTAGATAGGTAACATATTGAATAAATAGCAAATACTAATATTTAATTTTTGTTCTGAACAAAACTTAAAAGTGAAGAAAAGCTTGTGTGGTAATGATGACCCAATATATGAACATAAAAGAAAACCGATACACTCGAATTGAACACAATAAGGAACAGCTTTCATAAAAAATGAGCCTACGCATGTAGCTAAAGAGCAAGATCTATGCAAACATGTCACTTTTAAAGAAAACAACAACCAAGTCCCTACTATCTATCCTAGCCCACTCCAATGAAGCCCCTCTGGAACTGAACAATTGCTTTCAGAGCATCCATCTGGAAGAAAATATACAGACATTCACAAAGGAGCATTCATTCATAGTTCCTAAAAAAGAGCACAACCCAGCATTCCTGTGAGAGGAAGAAAAGTATTCCAGACTTCCGTAGGGGGTGGGGGAAAGCAAACATTGGTGATAGGAAATTCAATTCTTAGGGGAACAGAAACTAGACTCTACAGACCGGGCAGTCAATCTAGGGAGGTATATTGTCTCCCTGGAGTAACAATCAAAGATGTAACTAAGTACCTTACTAATATAATCAACCCCATGGATTATTACCTGTCTTCTCTTACACGTGGGAACAAAGACACAACAATGAATCTGAAAACAATAACATGAGATTACGAACAGCTAGGGAAGAAAGTTAAAGAAGTAAGAGCACAAGTGATGTTTTTATCTATACGTCCAACAAAAGGCCAACATCCAATGAGGGAGCAAAGGATTTTAGAAACAAACCACTGGCTTAAAAACTGGTGTTGTCAACAGAATTTCAGCTTCCTAAATCATGGTCTGCATTACCTACAGGAAGGGCTATTGGCAAGGGATGGACTGCACCTCACAAGAACTGGAAAGAATAAATTCAGGAAAAAATAGCTCATCTTTTGAGAAAACTTTAAATTAAAATTGTGTGGGAGGGAGGGGCAATCTTCATGACCTTTATAACCTAATTCCAAGCAAAAACCACTAGATAACCAATCACATAAGGAGAAAGGAAGTAAAGAGAAAAAGGAAATAAAAAAGAAAAACATAATGAAGTAGAGAATGATGGAAATAATGAAAATCCCAGTTACAAAGTGAGAGATATAAGAAACATACCCAAGACCCCTTAAGGACTCAAATGCCTATACACTAATGCTCAAAATTTAGGGAACAAACTATTCAAAAGAAACTAAAAAGAAAGCAGAGTTGCATATTATATAAAAGATCACTATATCTCTACGGAAATACAGAAAACCAGGATGAAAACCTCCCAGAATCCATATGGGTCAATATAAAATGACATTGCTATTACAAGCCACGCAACCAAGGAGAAGAAATAATTGAAAACTTTGTTAATCAATTAATAAATGTATGTAGGAAACATACCATAGTAGTAATGGGAGACTAACCTTGATGTCAACTGGGAGATAAACTTTGCAGTGGGGGATCGAACAGATTCCTAACCAACTTAGCTGACAACTTTGTCATCCAAACGGTAGAGAAGGGAACTAGAGGAAAAACTGTACTGAACGTAAATCTTACTAATAGAGAAGTGATAGAGGGAGTTGAAATTGCTGGAACATTGGGTGAGAGTGACCATATCATACTGGAATTTAATATAATCCAATCAGTGTTTTAAAATTTAAAAGAGTTGATTTTAACAAACTCAGAGAAAGCCTAAGCAAAAGTTCATGAAGGGGGAAACAACTCAAGAAGCGAGGGGAAACTTTGAAAAATAATAAAATAAAAGCTCAGTCCAGCACAATACCATTGAAAAAGGAAAAACTAGAAATCCAAGAGAAACCACCATGGTTGCAAAAGATCTGTGTGATGAACTGAAAGACAAAAAGGATAAGTACAAAAAATGGAAAGAGGGACACATAACTAAGGCAGAATATCAACAGCTACCCCAAATCTGCAAAAATGAAATCAGGAAAGCAAAAACTCATAATGAACTAAGACTAGCAACAAAAGTCAAAGATAATTTTAAAAAAGTTTCTTTCAACATATAAATAACAAGAAAAACGTCAAGGAAACAGTCGGTTCACTAAAGAGAGAAGATGGCAAGGAAGTAACAGACAATAGAGAGAAAGGAGAGCTGCTTAACCTATTTGCATCAATCTTCACGCAAAAAGAAACACTAACCCAACCTTCCAAAAAATAACTATCAAAGACAAACTAGAAATAAAAATTAAAATAAGCAAGAAAATGGTAAGAGAACACCTGTCTAACCGTGTTATTGTATTATGTCTTTTTAAAATGTTGGAGCTACCAGAGGATTGGAAAAGAGCTAATGTGGTTTTTCAAAAAAGGAAGAAGAAGAAAAAACAGATCTAGGAAACTGGAGACTAATCAGCCTAACATCAGTACCTGGAAAATACTGAGGGGGGGGGATAATAAAAAAACAGATCTGTAAACATCTACAAACAAATAAAGTTATAACTAGTAGCCAGCATGGGTTTCTTAAAAACAGATAATGCCAAACTAATCTTATTTCATTCTTTAACAATGTGACTAAATTAGTAGATGTGAAATGTTGTGGACATAGTATATTTAGACTTCAGCAAGGCATTTGACAAAGTAGACCCAATCTACTTCTTGGTAAGCTAGAAAAATGTGGGATAGACAGCATCACCACCAGATGGATTTCTAACTGGCTGACAAACTGTACTAATGAGTACTCCTTAATGGTACTATATCTACAATATATGGAGGGAAATAAGCAGTGGGGTACTGTAAGTTTCGGTCTTAGGCTCGGTACTCTTCAATATTTTCATAAAATGAGGGAATATAAAGTGAATTTAGTGTCAAATTTGCAGATGACACTAAGCTGACAGGAATAGCCAACACCCCAGAAGACAAGTTCAGGATCCAAAAAAGTCCTGGCAGACTTGAATAATGGACCCTATTCAACAAAATGAAATTTAATGTGGAGAAAAGCAAGGTTTTACAGCTAGACAGGAAAAACCAAAGGTACAAGTACAGATTAGATGAAACCTGGCTCAAAAACAGTAACTGTGAGAGGGACCTTGTCCTAGTGGACGATCACTTAAATATGAGTCAGCAGTGTGCGGCAGCAGCCAAAAAAGCTAATATTATCCTTGATTGTATAAACAAAGGCATAGAATCAAAATCGCACAAAGCATTAGTGCCACTTTATAAATCCTTAGCATGACCACACCCGGAATACTGCATCCAGTTTTGGTCACCACATTAGAAAAAAGATGTTGAGACTTTGGAAAAAGTGACAAGAAGAGCAACTAAGATGATTAAAGGCCTGGAAACTAAAACATATGAAGAACATATGTAGGGTTTGGGTTTGGCTAGTCTAGAGAAAAAAACTAGGAGAGGACATGATAACAGTATTCCACTATTTGAGAAGCTGCCACAAAGAGGAGGGGGTCAATTTATTTTCCAAAGCACCAGAGGGCAGGACAAGAAACAATGGATAGAAACTAATCAAGGAGAGAATCAACCTGGAATTAAGGAGAAACTTCCTAACAGGAAGGACAATTAAATATCTTGCCTTCAGAGATTGTGGGTGCTTCATCACTAGAGTTTTTAAGAAGAGATTGTCTGAAATGGTATAGGACCTTCTGCCTGAGCAGGGCGCTGGACTAGAAGACCTTTTTTTTTTTTTTTTTGATTAACAAAATTAATTTTAATTTTGGCAGTTGCAAATTTCATTCTATTGCCTTGTACCATCCCAAGGATATTGATTTTTTAAAAAAATAATTTTTATTATTAAAATAACATTACAAACAACATATACAATACTTCACCCTGTGCTATACATAAGAAAGGAAGATTTGGTTCTTCGGATATATCCTCATGATCGCCAAAATCCACGTTCTCGGGGTACAGGTGCCGAAGCATCCAATTTTCCCAGTGCATAGTCCACGAATGGTTTCCAAATTTTCCAGAAAATATCTTCTTTATAGTCACCATTTCTAATTTTAATATCATTTTGTCGTTTAAAGCTAATTTCCACATTTCACAATACCATTCTTCTATTCTAAAATTCACATCTAATTTCCAATATCTGGCTATTATAATTCTACCCATTATAATCATAATTCTAATCAATTCTTTCTCATATTTTGTTGGTTCTATTTCCTTAATTGTCAACAGTAATATAGTTTCTGGTCTCAATATTATTGCTTTCCCCATCATTTCAAATATCATTTTCTCCAATTGTTGCCAAAACTTTTTAACTTTATCACATTTGTACCACATATGTTCATAAGTCCCTAATTCCATATCACATCTCCAACATTGTTTACTAATTTTGTTATCCATCAATGACAATCTTAATGGAGTCAAATACCATTTCCAACCAACCTTATAATTATGCTCTTTAATCCTTACAGATAAAGTCTTCATAATTCTACTCTTCCAATTCACATTCCAATCTAAATCTGATATTTTAATATTAAGTTCTTTTTCCCAATTCATCTTCATCACCCTTTGTGGTTTTCCATCAAAATTTATAATCTTATATATCTTACTAATGAGTCCCTTTAGCCTAATTTCATCTTTCATAATTTGGAATACTAAATGTTCAAATTCAGTTTTACTTCTACTTATCGAACAATTGTCCCTTACTTTCTTAGTCCATTTTTCTATCTGTATTTTTTCAAACCAGCCTAAACCCAATTTTTCAATGATTTCTTTTTTCCTCCTTTCATTTTCTGAAGTTTTTAACCAATCTATTATAATTTATATATTTTCATCTTCCATTACCCTATCACGACTTATATTAGTTTTAATTGGCCAATTTTCAATTGTCTTCCCTAAAAAAATTATATCTGGAATTAAAATTTTAACAAATTTATTCCAAATTTTACTCAGTCCCTTTAACCAATAGCTATTAATTACACATTTTGATTTTGCTTTATCTAAAAACCATGTTGAGCCAAATCTCTTGATGTCTTTTAATTCTAAATCTCTCCAATGGCTATTTTCACCTTTAAATATTTTTACCACAGTCCGAATAGCATAAGCCCAATAATAATTGAGTAGTTTAGGGATTCCTAATCCACCTTCCTTTTGATTTTGATACCACATTTTCTTCACTAATCTAGGTCTTTTCCCACCATTGCAAAATTTATTCAATTTCTTCTGATATCCTTCAATATCTTTCTCTGTCAAGTTTAACGGTAACATCTCAAATAAAAAATTAAACTTTGGCAACAACATCATCTTACACGTTGCAATTCTACCAAACCAAGACAACTTTATCATTTTATATTTATCTATCTTTTTCTCAATTTCATTCATCACCACGTCATAATTTAGTTTTTTCATTTCTTTAACTTTGAATGAAAGTGTTATGCCCAAATATTTCAATGTATTTTTAATCCTTATCCCAAGTTGTTCTTGCATATTCTCCCACTCCTTACCATTATTATTCATTAATAGTTCAGATTTTGACCAGTTTATTTTCAAACCTGTCATTTCCTCAAATTCTTCCAAATGCTTATGTATCTTTTTCAAATCTTTCTCTATATCTTTCAAAATAATCAAAGTATCATCCACATACAGATTTATCTTATATCCCTTATACCCTTCCAATTCTTCATCTTTTTCTATCATTTTAGTCAAAATTTCCATAACTAATAAAAATAATGTTGGAGACAGGGGACATCCTTGTCTCGTACCTGCTTCCAATCTTATCTCTTCTGTCAACCTTCCGTTCACCTTCACTCTTGCATTACTTTTTTGATACAGTTTTGAAATAACATGTATAAACTTATTACCAAAACCTAGTACCTCAACAATTGTTTTAATAGTTTCCCATTGTACAGAGTCAAAAGCTTTAAAAATATCTAATGATACTATACCTATTTTATCAGCATTATATTCAGCAACATCTATAATATTTAATACTCTTCTGACAATATCACTCATGTATCTACCCTTCACAAAGCCTACTTGGTTATAACTTATATATCTATCTATAAATCTACTTAATCTATTACTTATAATGGCGGTAAATATCTTTGCATCTTTTTTTTTTTATTGAAAAAGTTTTAATAGAGAAAAAACACAATTTTCCCACAACCCTCCCACCCAACCCCCCCTCCCCCTCCCCAACTTCCCAGAGCAGAACACAAGGTATTTCAGTTAACTTTTAACAATAAACTAAATTGCTTAACTATCCATTAAACTAACACCCTCTTAAAAAAAAATTCTTAACCCCCCCCATAGATAAAATCATGCTTCTTGGATATAATACTTCTAAAATCACTCATATAACGCTTATAAAATTAAAGATTCATTCATAAGCTATTTGGTATTTTTTAGTCTGATACTTATTTTGAATATAATCAATCCATCTTCTCCAATCCAGTATATATCTTTCTTGTGTATGATCCTTCAAGTATGTTTGTTTGTTTGTTTGTTTGTTTATTAGATTTGTATACCGCCCTACTCCCGAAGGACTCAGGGCGGTGAACAGCCATGAAATAAAACATATAAATACAAAATTTAAAATAGAAATAAAACAAGTTAGATAAATTTGGCTGAACCATATTTAAAACCCCAATAATTTAAAACCAAATTTAAAATTCCCATTTAAAAGAGGAGAAGTTTAGGTCAGGCCGGCTTGCTGGAATAGGAACGTCTTCAGCGTGCGACGGAAGGTACGCAGATCCGGAATCCTCCGTATCTCGGGGGGGAGCTCGTTCCAGATAGTAGGTGCCCCCACAGAGAAGGCTCTCCCCCTGGGGGCCGCCAGTCGACATTGTTTGGCCGACGGCACCCGGAGGAGCCCCTCTCTATGGGAGCGTACTGGTCGGTGGGAGGCTATTGGTGGTAGCAGGCGGTCCCGTAGATAACCAGGTCCTAAGCCATGGAGCGCTCTAAAGGTGATGACCAAAACCTTGAAGCGCACTCGGAAGACCACCGGGAGCCAGTGCAGCTCGCGCAGGAGAGGCGTTACATGGGAGCGCCACGTCGGTCCCATCACCACCCGCGCGGCCGCACTCTGCGCCAGTTGGAGCCTCCGAGTGCTCCTCAAGGGGAGCCCCATGTAGAGAGCGTTACAATAGTCCAGACGGGAGGTGACGAGGGCATGAGTGACCGTGCGTAACGAGTCCCGATCCAGAAAGGGACGCAACTGGCGAATCAGGCGAACCTGATGAAAAATCCTCCCGGTCACGGCCGTCAAGTGCTCTTCTAAAGACAGCCGTGAATCCAGGAGGACACCCAAGTTGCGAGCCCTCTCCGTGGGGGCCAATACTTCGCCCCCAATAGTCAGCGATGGCACCAGCTGACTATATCGGGATGTCGGAAACCACAGCCACTCGGTCTTGGATGGGTTGAGTCTGAGCCTGTTTCTCCCCATCCAGATCCGTACGGCCTCCAGGCACCGGGACATCACTTCAAGGGCATCGTTGGGGTGGTCTGGGGTGGAGATGTACAGCTGGGTGTCGTCAGCGTACTGATGGTACTCCACCCCGAAACCACGGATGATCTCGCCCAACGGCTTCACATAAATGTTGAACAAAAGGGGCGAGAGGACCGATCCTTGTGGCACCCCACATATAAGGGGCCTCGGGGTCGACCTCTGCCCCCCTGTCAACACAGACTGCGACCGGTCGGAGAGAAAGGAGGAGAACCACCGTAGTACGGTGCCTCCCACCCCCAACCCCCCCAACCGGTGCAGCATGATACCATGGTCGATGGTATCAAAAGCCGCTGAGAGATCTAATAGGACCAGGATAGAGGAACAACCTCTGTCCCGAGCCCTCCAGAGATCATCCACCAACGCGACCAATGCCGTTTCCGTGCTGTACCCAGGCCTGAAGCCCGACTGGAATGGATCTAGATACGTCGTTTCATCCAGGTACCGGGGAAACTGTCGTGCCACCACACTCTCAACAACCTTCGCAACAAAGCGAAGGTTGGAGACTGGACGATAATTAGCCAATATTGCCGGGTCCAGGGAAGGCTTCTTGAGGAGAGGTCTCACCACCGCCTCTTTCAAGGCAGCGGGAAAGACACCCTCACTCAATGAAGCATTTATAATCCCCTGGAGCCAGCCTCGCGTCACCTCCCGGGAAGCCAGCACTAACCAGGAGGGGCACGGGTCCAACAAACATGTGGTCGCATTCAGTCTACCCAGAATCCTGTCCACGTCCTCAGGGGTCACAGAGTCAAACTCATCCCAGATAACATTCTCAGGACCTGCCTCTGTCATCCCCACTGGATCTACCCAGTCAGAGTCCAGATCTTCCCGAATCTGAGTGATTTTGTCATACAGATACTGAACAAAATCCTCGGCTCTCCCCTCCAAGGGGTCCTCCCTCGCTTCCTGGTGGAGCAGGGAGCGGGTCACCCTAAACAGGGCGGCCGGGCGGTTATCTGATGACGCAATAAGAGCAGCAAGATGAGTACATTTCGCTGCTTTTATCGCCACTAGGTAATTCTTAATATGAGATCTTACCAGTGTCCGGTCAGATTCAGTGCGACTGGCCCTCCAACTACTCTCTAGGCATCTTTTCCGGCGCTTCATCTCCCTCAGCTCCTCAGTAAACCAAGGAGCCAGGTGAGATCGGCGCCGGGTCAGAGGCCGCAAAGGCACGACTCGATCCAGAGCTCCAGCTCTGGAGTATGCTGAAATTTTAGCCATTTCAGCTAAGTTAGTTACTTTCAGTATCCAAGTATCAATAATAGGCAAAAAGTCCTTCTTCCAGTGTTGTGCTATCAACAATCTTGCTGCTGTTATTAAGTTCAGGATCAGTTTAGTCTCTACAACTGTACAGTCCGTAGTTATACCCAGCAGAAACAAGTGCGGAGTAAATTTCAATCTTTTTTTTTTAAATATTCTGCATCACCCACCAAATCTTTATCCAGAATGCTTTGACTTTTTTACAAGTCCACCATATATGATAATAAGTTGCATCATCACAATCACATCTCCAACATTTAGCTTGCACATTAGGATACATACATGATAGTTTTTTGGGATCTAAGTGCCATCTATAAAACATTTTCTAAAAGTTTTCTCTTAAATTTTGTGCTTGTGTAAATTTCACATATCTAATCCAAATCTTTTCCCAAGTCTCCATCACTGGCTCTTGAAAATTTTGTGCCCATTTAATCATGCAATCTTTAACCAGTTCCGTCTCAGAATCTATTTCCAATAAAGCATTATACAACCTTTTGATATGCATTTGTTTTTGATCTCTAATTTGTTTTACCAAATTTTCCTCATTTTGCACAAAACCAGTTTTTTGGTCTTCCTTCCATCTAGCTTGAAGCTGACCATACTGAAACCATGTGTAAATTATACCTTCTTCTCTCAATGTATCTAAAGATTTCAAATATAATACACCCCTTTCCATAACAAGAAGCTCTTTATAGGTAATCACCTCCTGTTTTTGTTCTATATTTAGATTTTCTATTTGCATGTCTAGGATTTGCCCATACAGATATCTTATAATTTAACTTATATTGATATTTTTTCCAAACCCTCAACAAAGCATTTCTAAGTATATGGGCCTTAAATACTTTATCCACTTTTTTATCATATAACAAATAAGCATGCCATCCATATAGTAAATCATAACCTTCCAGATTCAACATTCTCCCCTCAGTTAAATTAAACCAGTCACTAATTTGTGATAAGACCGCTGCTTCATAATATAATCTTAAATTAGGCATTTTAAGACCACCCCTTTCACGTGTATCTTGTATAATTTTCATCTTTATTCTGGTTTTTTTCCCAGCCCAAATAAAAGTATTAACGCCTTTCTGCCATTCTCTCAAATTTTCATCTTTCTTAAGCACTGGTATCATTTGGAACAAGAATAGAAATCTGGGTAACACATTCATTTTAATTGCTGCAATTCTTCCCAATAAAGACAACTGTAATTTTTTCCAATTCTCCATATCCTTCTGTACCTGCTGCCAGAGATCTTCATAGTTATTTTTGTATAATTTTGTATTTGAAGCTGCTATATACACTCCTAAATATTTAACCTTTTTAACTATTTCAAACCCCGTTATTCTTCCTAGTTCATCTCTTTCAGGTACAGACATATTTTTGGTTATCATCTTTGTCTTATATGAATTGACTTTAAATCCTGATACTTTCCCATATTGATCAATTATATCCAATATATATGGAACCGAGTCTATGGGTTGAGATAGGGTAACAACCAAGTCATCTGCAAATGCTCTTAATCTATAATCTTGATGTCTGATTACAATACCCTTCAATTTTTCTGAGTCACATATCTTATTCAGTAGCACTTCCAAAGTCAAGATAAATAACAATGGGGACAGAGGACATCCCTGCCTTGTTCCTTTCTCAATTCTAAAAACCTCTGTTAGACCTCCATTAACTATTATTTGTGCTGTTTGCTGCTGGTATGTCGCTCTAATTGATTGTGTAAAATACTCCCCAAAATGCATTTTCTCTATTATTTTGAACAAAAATTGCCAGTTCAAACGATCGAATGCCTTCTCTGCATCCAAAAATATAAACGCTGCAGGGACTTGGTTGTTTTTTTCCAAATATTCCAGTAAGTTTACAATTTGTCTAACATTGTATTTCATTTGTCTCCCTTTTATGAACCCTGATTGATCATTATGAATTATTTGTTGCATAACTGGCATTAATCTATTAGCTAATATTTTAGCAAAAATCTTATAGTCGGTATTCAAGAGTGAAATTGGCCTAAAATTCTCAGGTTTAATACAATTTTGATCCTCCTTTGGAATTAGTGAGACAAAAGCCGTTTTCCAAGTGGGTGGTACTCCTCCCCCTACCTGTATTTTGTTAAATAGAATTTTAAGTGGTTCTAACATTTCAGATTGTAAATGTTTGTAATAAACAGCTGTTAATCTGTCTGTTCCCGGAGCCTTACCTATTTTTAATTGTTTAATTACCCCAGCAATTTCCTCACAAGTTATTGGCTGGTTCAATCTTTCTCTCTGTTCCAGCGTTAATTCAGGAATATCTATCTTTAAATATTTATCAATATCAACATCTTGGATTGAGTCTTTAGCATATAACTTTGTATAGAAATCCAAAAAAGCCTTTTAAATTAAATTTTGTTGATAAATCTCCTTACCTCTAAATTCTATCTTATCTATAGTACGTGATTTTTGCTTTTTCCTCATCGTGTAAGCCAGTCCTCTCCCAGGTTTATTGGCGTTACAGAATGTATTATGTCTAGCATATTGTATACTGGTTGCTACTTGCCCAGCCAGTAACATATTAAATTGCTCTCTTAAAATATTTATCATATCTTTTGCCTTTTTATCTCCTGGATTAGTTATAAGCAATTGTTTTTTCTTTTTTATTTCCTTCTCTATCTCTTTCCGTCTGCTTTGTTGTTTTGATCTTTATTTATTGTTCAGGAAAATTAATATTCCCCTCATATAAGCCTTACTTGCATCCCATACCATTTCCATAGAGGTATCTTTATTCATATTGTTAACAAAAAATTCTTTCATTTGTTTTTTAAGTTCATTCAAATTATCTTCATATCTAAATAAATTTTCATTTAACCTCCAAGACCTCCTTTCCCCTCTTTCCTGTTCTAATTCCACCCAAACCGGACTATGATCAGTTAACGTTCTTGGACATATCTTCGTCTTCTTCACCCTAGAAAAAAGATCATTTGTAGTTAATATAAAGTCAATCCTAGAAAAGGATTGATGTCTATCTGAAAAAAAAAAAATCACTTTCCAATACATTCCTTTCTCGCCAAATGTCTCTCAGCTCCATATCCTCCAAAATATCAAAAAAAGATTTAGGCAGCTTAGCACGCATAGATATCTTGGATAAACTTTTCTTGTCTTTCTGAGTATTTATTACTCCATTCCAATCACCCATTAAAAGTAGAGATCTGTAATCCCATTGTAGTATTTTAGTATGTAAAAATTTAAAAAAAATATCTTGCTGTTGGTTAGGTGCATATATTCCACTTACAAGCAACTTCCCATTCTGTGTTGTTAGTTCAATTGCAATATATCTACCTTGAGCATCAGCCTCAATTAAATTGGCCGATAGGCCTCTTTTAATATATATAGCTAAGCCATTTTTCTTCTCTGGTGCTGATGCCACAAAATGTGTACCTAATTTCGAATTTATCAAGTATTTTTGATCTGAGAATTTAATATGCGTTTCTTGCAAACAAATAACATCATTCTGAAATTGCTTCAAGTAGTGAAATATTTTCTTTCTTTTTTGTGGAGAATTTAAGCCGTTAACGTTCCAAAATAAAAATTTATTTGCCATCTCTAGGCCCTCCAAGCTTTGAGAGCATCAGCTGAACCTCCTCCGCCATTTTGGTCTTCGGCCTAGCTCCTCCCACTGCTTGTGTTTTTGGGACTTCTTGGGTTAGATCTTGGGGCTGTTGTGTCAATTGCTGTTTGTAAGTAGCTCTTGTCAGTCGTTGTTCTCTTGGCATCTCTATCTTCTTTAATAGCTCAAGGGTTGGTGGTGGACCCCACTCAACAATAAATCTTCTTCCAGGTTAGATCCTCCAGCTACAGCTTGAGCATAGGTTTGTACTTGCCCTCCCCTTCAAAACCACCAACTCCTGTCCATCCACTTGAATCTTATTTTTGTAAGAAGCTTGCAAGATATCATTTCTAATTCTCCTTGTTGTAAAATAAATCACCACATCTCTTGGCAGCTGCCTTTGTTTTGCCAGCCAGGAATTAACCCTGTAGATTTTGTCAGTTTGAATTGCCACATCTTCTGGCCTTTCTGAAATCATCTCTGCTAGAGCATTGACACAAATGTCTTTTAAGTTTTCACCACTCTTTTCTTTCAAGCCTCTCAGTCTCATCATCCACTTTCTCTGTTTTTATCATAACCTCTCCTAATTTAGTTGCTAACTCCAAATTAGCTTCATCAACTTCCCGTACTCTCTCCTCAATCTTTAACATATGATTAGCCAGTCCTGAAACTGCAAAAACAATGTCATCTCTTATTGCATCGTGTTTTTCTTCCACCACATCTTTAATTTTCTTTAACTCCTCCGAAAATTCTTTCATCATTACTGCCTGATTGTTCAGGGCACCCATTATAAATTCTTTAAGATCTTGTGAAGTTGTTGCTTTTGAGTCACTACAGGGGAACCTCCTCCCCCTTTAGAAGTTGGTTGCTTTACTTGTTTAGCAGCCATTTTATTTTAAAATGTATTATTCCTTTTACAGCCACAAAGTCTTGTAAACAGTCTTGCAATATTTATTTCAAAGTTTTTCAAAATAGTTAATCCTCCCTCCAATCTTTTCTCAGTCCCTAGCAATTTTCTCTTCAAGTGGAAAGCTCTAAACAAGCAGTTTCCCTTTAACTTTCACTTTCCATTCCGCCCATAACAAAGGCTTCCTCTCCAGCCTCCAGCTCAAGAAAGTTCCGTTTGCAACAATGTATACGCGGAGTTAAGCTCTGTTTCTTTTAAAATGCTTGCCCACTTGCTTCCGCTCTGTCTGCCTCTTTAGTACTCATTAAAACTCACTGTTTGCCGGCAGAATTGGACGCGACGTCTGGCTCTGACTAGCAGAGACACCACGGATCCGGAGCGTTGGGAGGGCTGAACTGGGGAGCTCTCACCCTCCGAGCCCCTGGCATTAATCCAGGAGCTTTCAGGGAGCTCTACCCACCCCTTCCGGCTCTCCTCTCCTTCTTTTCCTGAAGGAGAGTTTTTTCAAACCGCCGGACAGCAGTTTAGCGCTGTCAGGGTGGTTTTAACGGATCGCACGGCTGGCGGTCAATGGAGACTGTCCTCGACGTCCACGGAGCCACCGGAAGTCCCAATATCTTTGCATCTTGATTGATTAAAGAGATGGATCCTTTCTAAGTCTTTATCTGGTTTAGGGATTATAGATATCACCGTTCTATTCCATGACAACGGAACTTCTCCACCATGTAAAATTCCATTAAATAATTTTTGCAATTTTGGTATTATTATTTCCTTAAATTCTTTATAAAACTCAGCAGGTAATCCATCTTCACCTGGAGCTTTCCCTAATTTTATTTTTTGTATTACTCCATTAATCTCGTCTTGTGTTATATCTTCTTCCATCAAGTCTTTACATGTTTGGTCAATTTTCACAACATGTTTTTCTAAATAACTTCTCAGTTTCTCCGGATCAATTAATTTTTTCGAATATAAATTTTGAAAAAAGTTCCTGACCACTTCACATTTTTCTAATTTTTTATAGCATCTTATACCCTTATCATCTATCAAGGCTCCAATTTCTCTCTTCTCTCTTTTATTTTTCGCCATCCTTGCCAATAACTTAGAGTTTTTATTACTAAATTCAAAAAAAATTCCTATTTGAATATCTCATATTCTTTTTTACCAATTCTATATCCTCTTCTATCAATTTATTTTTTAGCAAATTTAGTTCCTCCCCCCAAAAAATTTCTTTAGTAAGCAAAAATTGATTCTCCAATTCCTTAATCTGGCTTTTATCTTTTTCAATTTTATTTTTATAATTTTTATATTTTCTGCTTGATAACTTGATACTTTCCCCTCTAAACATTGCTTTCATCGCATCCCAAACAATTTCAAATTTAACCTCTCCATTGTCATTCAATCTCCAACATTCTTCCCATTTTTTAAATATCCATTTTTTATCCTCCTCATTTTTATACAGTTTTTCATCATATCTCCAACAACTTCCTTTTTTCTCAAAATTAAAATCTATTTCCATCGTAACTTCTGCATGATCAGAATCCTTAAAAATTCCCACATCTATCTTATCCACATTATTCAACAAATCTTTAGAAACTAAGATATAGTCAATTCTTGAATATGTATTATGTATCTTAGAGTAAAAAGTGTACACTCTTTCAGTTCCTTTCACTTCTCTCCAGGCATCCACCACGCCGTTTCGAAACATCCATTTATTTAAGGTCCCCATTTTATTTGCTCCTCCACAACGAGTGGGGTTAGTACTATCTATTTTGTCTCTAATTAAATTAAAGTCCCCAGCCACAATTACTTTCCCTACACTTTCAATTTCCAAAATTTTAGTTATTTTTTCAAGAAATTCTTTTTGCTTCTCATTCGGTAGATATAAATTAACCAGTGTCACTTTTTCCTCATTAATATTTCCCACAATTATTACATATCTTCCTTCATCATCCACAATTACTTGTTCTTTTTCAAAATATACCCTATCTGATATCAATGTTGCAAGTCCTCTAGCTTTTGAAGTTCCAAAAGATTTTTCATAAATTTGCATACCCTTTATATACATTTTATTTGAGCCTTCAGATTTCTGATGTGTTTCTTGCAAAAATAATGTATCTGGTAAATTTCTTTTAATTTTAAATTACAATCGTCTTCTCTTGATCTGATTCCCTGTACCCATCACATTCCATGTCATTATTTTTATTAAACCCATTTAAACTGTAACTTTTTTAATCCTTTCCCCTCCTCTTCCTTTCTGTGCCCAGATCCCAACACCAATCTCCCACATTCCAAACAACATTCAACATACAAGAAAAAAAAAATAAAAATAAAAAATAAAAAAGGACAAAAGACACATCAAACATTAAATAACAAACAATCTTCATCCCCCACATCCTCAATTGGTTTCCGCCTCTATAAAGAGAGTGGGGGAGAGGGGACGTGCTAATGGTCGGGTCACTTCTTTTGGGTAGTCTACTTAAATTCATCTCTCAGAGAAAAGGGTGGTAACTTTTCCCCGCACTCAGCTTCCTGCAATTCTTTTTCAAGATCCTTCAATTTCTTATCCGCTCCATCTCCCATTATATCATCACGACTTTTCTTTTGTTCAACCATCACAAGTGAGATTTCCTTCCGCTTTAATCCTTTAGGGTCTTGTCCTCCAGCAGCCCCTTTTTCTTCTGGTGTTGATGTTTGTGCATATGTTCCACCCATCTTAAGCATTTGATCTTTTATCTCTGTTATGTCCTCATACTTTACAATCAATCCAAGTTCATGTAAGTATGACACTGCATCTGTTTCCAAAGTAATTATTTGCATTCTTCCTTTATAAAAAAAAATTAGTTGCTGTGGTGGCCTCCAGTTATATTTAATTCCATTGTCTCTCAGAACCTTTGTAATTGGCTTCAAAAAAAATCTCCACGCTCTTTCTTCTCTTGATATATCCGGAAAGACTTGAATAATTTTCTCCTCAAATTGCAAAGCTTCACCCATCTCTCTCACTTTCACCGTCACTTCCAGTTTGTCACTAAGATTTGCAAATCTGACAAGTACATTTCTATTTAAGCCATTTTGTCTTTTATACCCAATTCTAAAAACACTTGCCAGATTTGTTGCTGTAAATGTGATTTGTGTATCCAGGTCATTGAGCCATTTTAAAACTCGTTTCAAATTGGATGTTGGTCTTACCTGATACGTCCGTTCTCGTTGTAGGGAAATGGATGTCACCTTGGGGTTGACAGTTCCATGCAGCTTGTGACCGAGTCTATGAATTTGCATAGCTCCGCCCCCTTACTCCAGTGTTTCGGCGAGGGCGATGACGTAGACAGACGTGTCTCCCTAAAACGAGAAAGAATTAGTACACCTCCCACCCCGTGTACCCAATAGGGAGGGCGTGACATCCGTTTCCCTACAATGAGAACGGATGTATCAGGTAAGACCAACGTCCATTCTCCGTAATGAGGGAAATGGCTGTCACCTTGGGGACATACCAGAGCTGAATGTCCTCCAGGGCGGGAGATAGAAAACAACGGATCAGCCGAAGTCAGGGATGATGTACTGCCTGTAAAACCCAACGGCCGAAAGCAGCGTCTGATGAGGCAAAGGCATCCACACGGTAGTGTCTGATGAACGGCATGAGAGAAGTCCAGGTGGCCACTCGGCACACCTCTTCTAACGGGGCCCTGGTGGCCCAGGCTGCCGAAGTTGCTGCACTCCGGGTTGAATGAGCCGTAATCCGAGGAGGAACCGGAAGATGGAGACGCTGGTAAGCAGTCGCGATGGTGGCCCGTATCCAACGGCCCAGGGTAGGACTCGAGACCCATGTACTAATCGAGTTCGACTGGAACGAGACAAACAGTGCTTCTGATTTACGGAATGAACTAGTCCAAGAAATATAGATGCAGAGGGCTCGTCGTACGTCCAGAGTATGCCAGGATCTTTCGAGGTGATGAGAAGGACGAGGGCAGAAGTTAGGGAGGACCAGTTCTTGAGCTCGATGAAAAAGGGAATTCACTTTGGGCAGGAAAGCAGGGTCAAGGCGGAGGACTACTCTGTCCTTGTGGAAAATACAAAGGTCCTGGCGAATGGAGAGTGCCCCTAACTCGGAAATACGACGAGCCGAAGTAATCGCCACCAAGAACGACACTTTGAATGACAGAAAACGGAGAGAAACCTCCCGGAGGGGCTCAAAGGGGGAGACAGTAAGGGCCCTAAGAACGGAGTTCAGATTCCATGTAGGGAACCGGTGGACCACTGGAGAACGCAAATTAGTCACCCCCCGCATGAAGGTTCTGATGAGCGGATGACGGGCGAGGGAGTCCTTAGTGCCACAGGTTAAGACCGTGGAGAGGGCAGCCACTTGACGTCGCAGAGTAGAAGGAGTCAACCCCGCGTCAAATCCGTCCAGCAGAAAAGACAGGACCGTAATGACAGAGGCAGTCACGGGATCAACTCCCTTGCGACCACACCAGGCGGAAAACGCGGCCCAGGTAGCCTCGTAAATGCGCGACGTCGAATCGCAATGGGCAGCCTCCTCGGGAAATGACCCGAGGAGGAACACAGGCGTCAGTTAGGAGGCACCGCTCAGCCTCCAAGCGGTTAACTGGAGGCTCGACGGGTCCGGATGCTGGAGAGCTCCCTGGGAGAGAGAGATGGAGGCACGAGGAAAGCGCCAGGGAGGAGCCACTGAGAGGGAGCGAAGGTCAGGGTACCACGGTTGTCAGGGCCAGTGCGGAGCAAGAAGGATCAGTTCTGCTTTCTCCTCGAGAAACTTCCGAATCACCTTCGCCAGGAGGAGCAGGGGCAGGAACGCGTAGAGGAGGTCGGACGGCCAGGGGCTGCAGAGGGCGTTCGTGGCCTCTGCCCGAGGATCCAGGTAGCGGGAGAAGAACCGGGGAACCCGGTGGTTCGAGGAGGCGGCGAATAAATTGACAACAGGAGTCCCAAACCTGGTCACGATTTCCTGAAACAGGGACTGCGGAATGCTCCATTCTCCTGGATCCAGAACGTGGTGACTGAGGGCATCCGCCTGAACGTTCAAGGCCCCCGAGATGTAGTCTGCCCTGAGGGACCGGAGGTGACGTTCGGCCCAGAGGTCCAGATGTAGAGACTCCGCTAGCAGTAACCGGGAGCGAGTGCCCCCTTGCCTGTTGAGGTGGGCCTTCGTAGATATATTGTCCATTAGGACAAGCACATCCTTGCCCTCCACGAGATGCTGAAAATGAAGGAGCGCCAGACGGACAGCTCGCAGTTCCAAAAAATTGATGTTGTTTCGATGCTCCTGCACCGTCCAAAGGCCCTGGGCCTGGTGTTGAAGAAGATGGGCCCCCCCAACCCAGAAGACTGGCATCGGTTACCAGATACAGGCGGTGAGGCTCGCGAAAGAAGCTGCCTTGAGCAATGGCTTCCGAAGTCCACCATCGAAGAGAAGCAGAAACTTGCGGGGGCAACCGAAGGCGGATGAGCGAGGAACTGCGGCCGGCCCGTTGGAGAGAGAGCAGAAACCACTGGAGCTGTCTGCTGTGTAATTGAGACCAGGGAACTATTCCAAAAGTGGAGACTATTTTGCCCAACAAACGGGACAGCTTTAGTGCCGTGCCAGAACCCTCCACCAAACACTCAGAGGCCATAGAGGAAAGACTGACCTGGCGGTCAGGGGAGAGGGAAACTATGGAAGAAACCGTGTCTATAGAAGCCCCCAAGTGGATAATGCGGGAACAAGGATTAAGCTGACTCTTGGCCCAATTAATCGAGAAGCCATGAGCCTGCAAAATGGAAAGTACAGAAACCAAATCCCGCTGGGCAGAAAGGAGGGACGGAGACAGCACTAAAATGTCATCTAAATAAAACTGCAAACGTATAGAAAGGGTCCAAATATATCCAATGAGGGCAGCCATGACTTTAGTGAAAACCCTCGGGGCCGAGGACAGCCCCGGGAAGGGAAGGGCCCGGTACTGGTAATGTTGACCCATAAAACAAAAACGGAGATACTGACAATGAAGGGGAGCAATACGAATGTGCAGGTATGCCTCGGTTAAATCTATAGAGGATAGAAAATCCCCAGGGCGAATGCACTCCAGAATGGTGGAAAGAGAGTGCATTTTGAACCAGCGGTAAGTAATGTACCGGTTCAAAGCTTTCAAATCCAAGATGGGACGCCAACCCCCCGCGGACTTCTTAACAAGAAACAAACGTGAGTAGAACCCCTGGCCCCACTGATCCCGAGGGACCTTCTGGACAGCTCTAATGTCCAAAAGGTGGGAGATAGCTGAAGAAACCAAAGCCCTCTTAGTGACATCCCAGGAAACGGGGCAAGGAAGAAAAACAGAAGGAGGAGAGGAAAGGAACTCTAAATAAAGACCCGACTTGATGGTAGATAGGACTCAGGAATCAGAAGTAGAAACCTCCCATTGAGAGAGAAAAAGGGACAAGCGCCCCCCCCCAATAGGAGCCGAATTAGCAGGATCTACGTTGGAAACGACCCCTGCCCCCCCCCGGAAGGATTGTTTAGGAAAGAATCTATTCCCTTGTCTAACCTGGGCATCCTGGGTCTGGGATCTGGCAGGAAAGGAACATTGGTAACGGTGCTGGTAAGAGCCAGATTCGGGAGGACGAAAGGACTGAGGCCAGGAAAGAGCTGAGAAGCGAGAATCTGCATGCCTGGAAACCGAGGGAAGGATCTTACGACGATCCCTAGTCTCCACGAGAAGAGGTTCCAACGGGGGCCCGAACAAGGATCCTGCAGAGTAAGACGATGAGACTAATTGCCACTTGCTCCGCATGTCGGCATTCCAATTGCACAGCCACAGAAGACGATACAATGTCACATTGGAACTGAGAGCCTTAACTGCGAAACGGGTGGCATTAAGGGTGGCGTCTGCCGAATATTTCAGGGCCGCCGAGATTTTGTTCAGGTCTTGCCGGGAACGGGAATCTGAAGGTGGCAGATGGTCCTGAAGTTGTTTGATCCACAACAGTGCGGCCCTGTTGAAGAACGAAGCCGAGGGCGAAGCCTTGATGGACCAGGCAGCCGCCTGGTGGCCCTTGAGCAGGGTCTTCTCCGCTCTGTGATCCTCAGGGCGCAAGAAGTCCTCCGGTGGTCCTGTCGGATGAGAAGAATTGCAGAGAGCCACGATAGGAGCGTCCACGGATGGAGGTTGCAGCAGATCCGAAAAAGCAGGAGCCGAATTGTAGAGCCTTTTGTCAAGACTGTTGGGGCTGGGACCAGCTCCCGGGAGAACCCACTGTCGCTGAAGAACATCTAAGAAGAGCTTTGGCGCAGGAATAGTCTCAGGGTCAACCGTGGGCTCCGCGAAAACAGCAGAAGCCGGATCTGGTGTAGAAGTGGAAGCTTCAGCGGAAGAAACTGTGCCCAAACAAGTAGTCACAATGGCCTTACGCAATAAAGATCTAAAGAGTTGCGGTTTAAAAAGGCCAACAAAGGGAGTCTGGTCAGGAACTAGACCATCATCATCAGAGAGCGCCGAATCAGGAACCTCATCCAAGTCCGCAAGGGAGGCCTGGTCTGCAGATGCAATGGACTCGGCTAGGTGCTGCTCTGATACGGAATCCACAGCTCGATCCGGTTGTTGATGTTGGGAAACCGGAGGATCCGGGGCAGGAAGTCCCTGTTGGAGGCATTGGGCAAGGCTCTGCCTAAGGGCCCTGGTCAGCATAAGCTCAAAGGCCTCCGGAACCAGAGGTGCAGAACCAGCAGGAGGCAGCAGAGGAGATGGGTCGTAATGGGCCGTATCTTGTACCACTTCTGCAACGGCAGGCTGAACCGCAGGTAAGGTTCGAAATAGGGGCTCAGATCCTGGCAACAGACGAGGTTCTGCTGAGAACGAGCCATCTGGAGAGAGTTCTCGAACTGAGCTGGCTGACAGAGAAGGAGCAGGAGAACGAGCTCTCGATTGAGCAACTGGTTCCGTGGGAACAGTTTGGCCCACTTGTGCCTGTGCTTTATGAAAAGCTTTCTCCATCGCTTTGTGGCGACGCTGTTCATCCTTTGAGGGCGCAGCCACAGTAGCAGCGCTTGGCTTGTCACACTTGGCCCTTTTGGCTCTATGATGTTTGGATGAAGGACCCTCTAAAGGATCGTCTTGAGCAGGCCTCTTATTAGTCGAGCCTGATTGCTGCCTAGCCGCCATGTTGGAGATCAAAGACTTATGCAAAATGGCCACCGGAGACAAACGTTGACACAAAACAGGCTGTTGCCACTAAGGTGAAGGGACAATCCACAAAAAAAGTTTCAGGCGGCGAAGGTGTAAGATCGCTAGCTCAAAGGCTATTACCGCGATCGTCCAGAGCGCTTTACAAGCCCAGCTTGAGAATCAGAGACACACGCCGCCAGCCAAACGGCTGTCAAAGCGGCCAGAGAAAGTTATTAGAGAGTCCGAACCTCAGTGTCTCAAATATGGATCGCAGACCCAAGGTCGAATAGCGATCTGTCTAGCGCCCAACATGTTGGCCAAAAATTCAAATTAATTGAAAGAAAAAGGAGCGCCGCCCCGCTTACCCCATGACTTGAGCCGGGGCGAAAGCGCGTGAAAAAACACCACCGCGCTCAACCCGATGGTTGAGGGGAGCGCGAATGCGGCGAATTCGTTTCGTTGAAGTTGAAAACGAGCCAAAAAAGGCAAAAAAAGGAACAGGAACGAAGAAAGAGTCCAAATTATGCCAAATTAAACCAGATCCAGAAAAAAAACCAGTCGAACAAATCAGAAATGGAAACGGCTATACTGGGAGACACGACCGGCCAGCATAGACCGAGTCGAAACACTGGAGTAAGGGGGTGGAGCTATGCAAATTCGTAGACTCGGTCACAAGCTGCATGGAACTGTCGACCCCAAGGTGACAGCCGTTTCCCTCATTATGGAGAATGTCCACTTTTTCTTCTTGAATTCCTCGAATAATCAAATTATATTTCCTTGCTTCTTCTTCCAAAAGACAATTTTTTTATCTTGTTGTTCATTTTTAAAAAAAGATTTCTCCCATTTGCCGATCTATCTTTACATCATGTGCATGAATCTGCTCAATTTCATCTTTAATTGTTGTCATTTCTACTGTTTGCTTTGCAAAATTTTCATTCATTTCTTGCTTCATTCTTTTAATTTCCAATATCATATTATCCATACTATCTGACAGTCCTGATATCTTTTCACCAATTTTAGTTAAGGCCACAGCAACTTGTTGCATTTCTAAAGATTGTTGGGTCGCCATTTTTTAATAAGTTTTTAATTGTCCACTTTTGCCAAGAGGGTCTTTAATGAAGATTAAGGGACAGCAATTCCTAATTGAAGCTGAGACAGCTTATTATTACACTCAAAAGGGCCAACAATAAAAGTTTATAGTTCTCAATTCAGCTTGCGTAATTTCCTTTAAAAAAAAAAACCTAACATCCGTTGGAAGGCACTGCCCAGAAATGCGTTTTGCCGCTTCGACTCAGGCACTTTCACAAACAAAAGATCAACTTAAAATTCACATATTCTTCCCAAAAAAACCCCCTTTCCACCGGTCTTTTGATGTTCCGTGCCTTTACCCCACAGCAAAAACAAACACAGATCGCGATAATAATGAGAACAAAAGGCAGCTATTTGCTCCAAATACACAATCGCGACTGCCTATCTGGTCACCCCTCACTCCTTCCACTTTCCCACGCTATGAAAGGCTTCAAAATTCGAGTGGTTCAGGGTGACCTACCGATTCCAAAGTCAGTCTGCTGGGCCAGTAGCTCTTCCGATACAATTTATAAAATTTTGGCTCTTATCGGTGCATTTCAAACACTTTAATCCATATTTATCTTCCGTAAAATGCCCTGCGAAGTGGAGAAAACGTCCTCACACCACCACGGCCATAACCATGCCCCCTGGACTAGAAGACCTCTAAGGTCCCTTCCTGATTCTAAAATTCCTTCTGTCCCTTTTGCAAAAGCTTTTGGTGTGGAGGAGGAAGGCCCAAAGGAGCGTGAATTCAAGCTCCTTCAGATTCATTGTGGTTACCCGGTGCTCTAAAAGTGGATAAGGTGGTCTGCACAAGCAACCTCAGTGAATCAGGCAAGGTTACCAGGGCACGCATATCCCATTCTGCCTGTGCTCTCGGCGCTCCACTTTTGGAGTGCTGCAATCAGCAAAGAAACCGCACTGCCATGAAAATTGTGCAGCAAAGAGGATAAAGAGGAGACAGCTTGCTTGATCATGGAGTTCTTCAAAAGATAAGTGAGTCTTCACAGGCCCAGTGCCTGCAGAGCAGTATGGGGGGAAGCAAATATGGGAACTCCAAGGGAGTATGAGATATCTCAGTGGGTGGGAGAACGTCTTTGATGATCGGAAGCAGGGGTCTGTTCCAGCACTAGGCCCCCTATGCTCTTCCCACCCTGAGATATCTCGTGTGCCCTTAATGACCTACTTATCTGATTAATGAATGCATTGGAGAAAACGGAGAGGGATCACATTAATTTAACATGATCCAATTAACAAATTCTCAGGTTACAAATATAATTGGCAATCTCTATTACACTTGTAATTTGAGGATTACCTGTATTTTCTCTGGGTCCAATGCTTTTCCAGTCTTTTGTCGGTGAAATAGACCTCACACTTCTTTTTCTAGGATCACCAGAGGTGGCAGGCCCAGAGGGATATCAGGTATAGGAGAATTGGCTATTGTTGGTGTATCTGAGATGGTAGCGATAGGTGACAATTATCTCGTCTCGAACCTAAAATAGAACGTATTCAGGTCATCTACCAGTTGCCGATTCCTTTCAGTAAGGGAGGGAGGTCTGCTGTGGACAATGATATTTTTCAGTCTTTTCCACATATGTGCTGATTCATTTGCTAAGAACTGATTCCTCAACTTTTCAGAGTAGCTTCTCTTTGCTGCCCTGATCTCACTTATTAATACATTTCTGACTTGATTGGACAACATTTTACATCCTTTCCTGTAGGCTTCCTCTTTGGCACAATATAGCTGGTTGAGCTTAGCTGTGAACCATGGTTTATTGTTACTGTATATATGCAAGCTTTTGGTCAGCCCACATAAGTCCTCACAAAAACTAACTTATGATGTTAGGGTATCAGTGAGTTCATCCAGGTCTGCTGAGTCAGCTTCGAAAACGCTCCAGTCCGTGCAGTTGAGGCAAGCCTGTAGCTTTAACTTTGCCTCCTCAGTCCAAGACTTCACTGTTTTAACCATGGGTTTTATAGTTTTAAGTCTCCGTCTATAAACAGGTACAAGGGGAATCATACAATGATCAGAGTGGCACATAGCCGCTTATAGTAGAGAGCGATAAGCATCTTTTAATGTTGAGTAGTAGTTATCTAACATGTTCTTATCTCTAGTGAGGCAGCTGATATGCTGAGTGTATCTTGGCAGTTCTTGGCTTAGTTTAAAAGATAAAGGTAAAGGTTCCCCTCACACATATGTGCTAGTTGTTCCGGACTCTAGGGGGCAGTGCTCATCTCCATTTCAGAGTCGAAGAGCCAGCGCTGTCTGAAGACGTCTCCGTGATCATGTGGCCAGCATGACTAAATGCTAAAGGCACACAGAACGCTATTACCTTCCCACCAAAGGTGGTCCCTATTTTTCTACTTGCATTTTTTACGTGCTTTCGAACTGCTAGGTTGGCAGAAGCTGGGACAAGTAATGGGAGCTCACTCAGTTACGCAGCACCAGGGATTTGAACCGCTGAATTGCCGACCTTTTGATCGACAAGCTCAGTGCCTTAGCCACTGAGCTTAGCACTGTTAAAATTTCCTAAGACATTGAGTAGGGCGTCTGACTATCACTGTTCAGTCCACAGGACTTGGACATAGGATCCTCAAGCTCCTGGTCCAAAGGATCTTCAAGAAAAAACTGTCCATCATATTCTTTAAAATCCCCAAAGATGAAAAACCTATAGCTTGCTTTGAAAGACAGTTTCCATATACAAATTTTACTACTAGGAAATGTAAACAACATCTAGGTATTTATACTATACACCTATGTGGAACCTTGTCAGAGCTTTGTGGCAAATTGAAACAAATTGTATCTACAGCATTCCATTCAGATCAAATTTCATCAAAGGATGAGACATGTTTTTTTTACAGGATTTGTTTTTGACAGAACTGGTATGACAGAACACTTAAGCAACTGCAGCATTCTTTTCAATATACTTAACAGCCTGTTTTATTAGCCACTCTAACATCTTTCCAGGTATTAATATTAGTTTCACTGATCAGTAATTATGAAATCCTTTTTTTCTTCCTTAAGAGAAGGAGTACATTTGCTCTTCTCCAACACCATTTTACTTGCTAGGAAAACAGAGAATTGCAGTTGTGATAAATACACATTGATTGCTAACTCAGAAGAATGATAGAATTGAATCAATAATCATAAAAGCACTCATGCAGTAAATGCTTTGTTTTGGAGAGTTCAAGGCCACACTCAGTAGAAGCAAACTCCCAAGATTAAAATTTTCCAGGTTTCTCTAGGCAGAATTTGTGGTCCTGTGTTTTTTTAAAATAATATTATCTCTATTTTAGAGCATATATTGCAGTGGGTTTCTCAAATGAGATTATCTCTATTTTTAGGGTTTATATAGGGGTGCTTCCTGCCTCAAAATGATAGAAATTGTACCAACAATTAGGGTCACAATTTCCTACCATTGTGTTCACGGAATAAGTTGGAAATTGGATGACTCGGGCCACGGGACTACATATTACTGATACTTTTCTTATGTGGTTTTGTACATTTTCTTCTCTGCTTGTTTATACATTACTGTATGGTTTATTAAGGGCTATATGAAAATAATAGTCAGGGTAAAATAGCTTGTTCTATTGCTAAATAATGGGTTTCAGGAATTTAGGATTACTTATTGTCTGGGGTAATTTAATGACACATTTTTATATTTTGAATTATTTTTATTTATAGAATCACAAAGATTTGTTTTAAATAGTGATGGAAGCTTGGAGATTTATAAAATTAAAGGCAGCGATGCTGGGAGTTATACTTGCAAAGCAAATTATATGTACAATAATGATCAACTGACTACAAAAATCCATTTTATGCTTTATGGTAAGTAAGGATTTAGCAATCTTTTTTCTAACTATGATATTAATTTATAAACTATACAGATACTCAAATGCAAGTAAAGTAGTATAAAGTAATAAATAAGGTGACCAGATTTTAACATTGGTAAAGAGGGACATTGTGGGCGTAGTTATTTTGTGGGCGTGGCTAGCTGGACCCATGACTGGGTGGGCGTGGCTAACTGGTCACGTGACCGGGTGGGCGTGGCTAACTGGTCATGTGACCGGGTGGCCAAGGCTATGTGTATAGGGTAAGGTGAACAGATTTTAACATTGGTAAGAAGGACACCATTGTGGGCGTGATTTATTGTGTGGGCGTGGCTTGGAGGCCATGTGACTGGGTGGGCGTGGCTAGCTGGTCATGTGACCGGGTGGCCATGGCTATGTGTATAGGGACTACTCAGAGGGCTGAAAAGTCATTTCTGACAGGTCCTCACACTTTTGACTGGTCCTCACACTTATGACCATCCTCACATTTATGCCCGTGCAGTATTTAACAACCATGTCACTCATTTTACAACTGCTTCTCTTCACCATGGTGACAAGATAGGGCAAAAACATAAAATGTGAGGACAGTCGTAAGTTCGAGGACTGGTCAAAAGTGTGAGGACCAGTCAAAAATAACTTTTTCAGCCCTCTGAGTAGTCCATATGCACAAAAGGACTAACCAGAGGGCTGAAAAAAGTCATTTCTGACAGGTCCTCGCACTTTTGACTGGTCCTCACACTTATGACTATCCTCACATTTATGCCCATGCAGCATTCTTAACAACCATGTCACTCATTTCACAACTGCTTCTCTTCACCATGATGACAAGATAGTTTAGTTTAGTTTAGTTTATTTGATTTGTATAGGGCAAAAATGTAAAATGTGAGGACAGTCATAAGTTCGAGGACTGGTCAAAAGTGTGAGGACCAGTCAAAAATAACTTTTTCAGCCCTCTGAGTAGTCCATATGCATAAAAGGATACAGCAATAGAGAGGGATGAAGGAATGGAAATTAGAGTAGGAGTGAGGGTAAAGAGGGAGGAAGAGAGGAGGAGAAGGAGAAAGGAAGAGGAAGTAGGGAGGAGAAAAAGAGGGTGGGGGGAAGAGAAAGTAAGAAGGAAAGAAAAGAGAGTGGTGGCAGGTTTGAGGAGAAAGATTGCTGTACAATAAAAAAGATGAAAGGGAAGAAAGCCAACCCCAAGCAAATATAAAGATATTAAGATTAAGAATGAATTGTTAAACTTTAAAGAATAAAAGAGAACAAATATGAATAAATAGCAATAATTAGAAACACACATACAAACATACAATGTATTTTCTTTGAACAGAATATTTGGCTACTTCACAAATTTAAACAGCGTTTAGTCATTTCAATTAAATTTACAATTTCTATATTTCCTTTTTGCCATATTTATTCCTCATCTATTTTTTTAAAAAAACAATATTACCCTTCATCCTCATCTCTAATCTTAATCAAATTCAATTTTTCCATTCTATTCTATATTATACCCCTTCCCATTGTCATCTATTTTTATATCCATCCTCACATTGGTTAATTATGTAATTATGTAATACAGTTGTTTAATACAAATTCAACATTTTAATATAAATCAATTGGTTATATAACTATCTTTTTTGTATATTAATCAATATGAACATGAATATTCCAATTATTTCCATGCAATCCAATTTCTTACAAATCCATTAATTATATTTACCAATAATAATAAACCAAATAATTTCCCCCATATATTCCTCCAAACCACAACTTAACCATTTCTGCTTTCAACACAATATACAATTATTAATAGTATCTCAATTATTACAATTCCCTAGTTAAATAGAGCTTTTTTTCTTTTGTGTTTTAAAATCTTGAACTCTCCTCTTTTGCCCAAAATTTCCCATTGTTTGCAGTTTTGTACCTACCTTTTTTGGTGAGGAAAAAGAAAAAGAAAAAGAAAGAAATCTCTCTCTGCCTCATTTTGTCACGTTGCAGCTTTACTTTCGCTTTCGCCTTTGTTTTCAGCATAGCTAGGGGGGAAAAAATCTGCTCCAGGAACTTTTTGCAGCTTTTTGCAGCTAATTAACGTAGCGGAAGCTGTTAACAGGGGCTGTTTTTTCTATTTTTGCAGGCATGGGTCTACTCATTTTTTTTTTAACACTGATCAGCTGTAGGTCGGCCCTTTGAAGCCCCACGGCAAGAGTTTAAACAGTTTTTTTTCCCTCTAGCCATCAGCGGGGATTCAGGAGGCAGCCGGGACTCAGGAGGCAGAATGAAAAATCGGGACTTTTTTAAAACGCCGCGGGACGCGGGACAAATTGCTCAAAAGCGGGACTGTCCCACCAAAAGCGGGACGTCTGGTCATCTTAGTAATCAATCACATTTTATAATGTTACATCCTAGGTCTATTGAAACTAAATATAGAGAGGTTTATGAACAATGCTCCGGTGCACAATAATTAAAAATTGTGCATTCAGAAGTTATGGTCAACAGCTGAAATGGTTTAAAGCAGGGTTCTCCAACCTTGGTGACTTTAAACCTGGAGGATTTCAATTCCCTGAGTTCCCCAGCCAGCTTTGTTCCAGAAGTCCTCAAGGCTTAAAGTTGCCAAGGTTGGAGACCCCTGGTTTAAAGCGTAAACTGATTCATGAAGGACTGGACTGTCAAAAGAGTTATGCCCTTTCATCCTACTTACAAGCGTTTTAAATGCTTCTGTTAAATAATAACTATCTTCCCATAAACCCAAAGAGCATCTGAAGAATACTAGCTCAAAATGAGTGGAAAGGTAGCTCTTGAACAGAGTCAATTAGAGCTACTAGAATAAAGGACCTACTTGATTAGACCTACTTGAATGAAGGACTACATGCAGCTCTTTGGCGCGCATGTCATCTTTATAGGGAGAGCTTATCTGGGGTGTGGAAGTGTCTATGTGCTGATTCTAATGTGACATTTGAGCTTGTATATGTGTGTAGGTATGTTTTTTTAATTTAATTAACTCTGTGTTTGCAGACCTTATCCTTTAATATGTGGATTAGGTCTGGGTAATTTATTTGGGAGTTTTAGGAAGTTTGCTAATTTAGTTGATTAACTCAGTTTCAGCTTGACTGTCAATTATCTAGTGGATTATCTAGTGATTCTCAGACATTGTGGATTCTGTTAATATTTTAAGGGAAGATGGAAACAGTATAAAGAATTAAGAATAAAATATATTTGGATATAAAACTTATCACATATGGATTATAAACTCTAGGAATCAGTCTCTCAGATTAAGTAAACTAAGCTTTTCAATATAACGAATCTCTGAGAATACTTAAGTATTAAATATTTCAGTAATTATTTCTTAAAAGAATTCAAAGCACCAAGTTCACACAGATTATATCCCAAAGTTCTGAAGGAACTGGCAAACATGATCTCAGAACCATTGAATCATATATTTCAACGATCCTGGAGTATCAGGGAATGACTAGAGGTTTGGAAAAGAGCTGATGTGTTTCCCATTTTCAAAAAAATTTTAAAAAATGGTTTAGGAAAGATCCTGACAGCAATCTTGGAAGATCCTGGAAAGACAATCGAGCAACAATTTTGTGAACACTTAGAGATATACACTTATAACCAGAAGTCAACGTGGGTATCCAACTAATTTAACAACCAGTTCATCCTAAAGACTGGGTGGGCGTGGCTAGGGTGTCATGTGACTGAGCATGGCCAACTTGATATCACTCACGGCAAGGTGGGGTGACACAGGTGGGTCGAAACGGTGGTGGCGGTGGCCAGATCCTTAGATTTTCCTTTGTGCAGTAACAGCAACATTGATTCTTCAATGTTCACCTCATCTCTTGCTGGGTCAATGCCCAACAGTCAGCATTTTTAAAAGGGTTTTGCAGCAGGAAATGGCAGGTGGCTACTTCTGGCCTTTGTTGGTGCAGCTGAGCACATGCCTTGAGACACTGGCCTGCAGATGCCACCTGTTTGCCAGTGGAAGAAGCCTCCAGCCGCTGCTCTTTTTCAGCGTGAGAAGCCTCCAGCCGCTGACCTTTTTCAGCATAAGAAGCCTGCAGCCGCCATTCTTTGCCAGCGTGAGTGCCTCCAGTTGTCACGTCTTTGCCGGCTCAAGGGGCCTGCAGCAGCCATTGCCTTTTTGCCAGGCCAAGAAGCCTCCAGCCGCCACCTCTTTGCTGACTGGAACCAAGCCGGCAGCAACAGCAACAGCTGGAGGCTTCTCAAGCTGGTAAATAGCGGTGGCTGGAGGCTTTTCGAGCCAGCAAAGAGCAGCGGCTAAAAGCTCCTTGTGCTGGCAAAGAGTCGTGGTTGGAGGCTTCTTGCGCCAAAAAAGAGTGACGGCTGGAGGCTTCTTGCACCAAAAAAGACTTGTGGCTGGAGGTTTCTCGCACCAAAAAAAAATCTGTGGCTGGAGGCTTCTTGCGCTGGCAAAGAGGTGGTGGCTGAAGGCTTATCGGTTGGGGCGGGGGACATGGTGAGCAGGGCCGGATTTAGATGAAAAGAGGCCCTAGGCTATTCCACTTATGAGGCCCTTTCACCAGTGGTGGGATTCAATTTTTTTAACAACAGGTTCTGTGGGCGTGGCTTAGTTGGGGGTGTGGCTTGGCAATCATGTGATTGGATGGGCGTGGCTAGCTGGTCACATGACTGTGTAGGCGTGGGTAGCTCGTCATGTGACCGGGTGGGCGTGGCAATGTGCATAGACTTTTTTCAGAGGGCTGAAAAAAGTCATTTCTGACTGGGCCTCGCACTTTTGACCGGTCCTCACACTTATGACCATCCTCACATTTATGCCCATGCAGCTTTCTTAACAACCATGTCACTCATTTCACAACTGCTTCTCTTCACCATGGTGACAAGATAGGGCAAAAACGTAAAATGTGAGGACAGTCGTAAGTTCGAGGACTGGTCAAAAGTGTGAGGACCAGTCAGAAATAACTTTTTCAGCCCTCTGAGTAGTCCATATGCATAAAAGGATACAGCAATAGAGAGGGATGAAGGAAGGGAAAGGAAATTAGAGTAGGAGGGAGGGTAAGAGAGGGAGGAAGAGAGGAGGAGAAGGAGAAAGGAAGAGGAAGTAGGGAGGAGAAGGAGAGGGGGAGGAAGAGAAAAAAGTAAGAAGGAAAGAAAAGAGAGAGGTGGTAGGTTTGAGGAGAAAGATTGCTGTACAATAAAAAAGATGAAAGGGAAGAAAGCCAACCCCAACATCTATTTTTATATCCATTCTCACATTGGTTAATTATGTAATATTAGTTGTTTAATATAAATTCAACATTTTAATATAAATCAATTAGTTATATAACCTTTTTTGTATATTAATCAATATGAACATGAATATTCCAATTATTTCCATGCAATCCAATTTCTTACAAATCAATTAATTATATTTACCAATAATAATAAACCAAATAATTTCCCCCATATATTCCTCCAAACCACAACTTAACCATTTCTGCTTTCAACACAATATACAATTAATAGTATCTCAATTATTACAATTCCCTAGTTAAATAGAGCTTTTTTTTCTTTTGTGTTTTAAAATCTTTCCCTAAATTTCCCATTGTTTGTACCTACTTTTTTTGGTGAGGAAAAAGAAAAGAATTCTGCCTGCCTAATTTTCCAACCTTGCAGCAACAGCAAAGCTGTTTCAGTTTCGTTTCTCATCATAGTTAGGGGGAAAAAAATTGCTTCAGCACTCTTTGCACGGAAGCAGAAGAGCCCTGAGCAAAACAGCCGAGACAAATCAGCTGAGAGCCGGGAGGCCAATTAGCCTCTGCTGAAGCTCCGGGGGCCAATAAAATTACAAAAAAAACACCGAACCCTTTGTTAAATTGCTGGCTCCCCCGCCCCTCGCCCACCACTATTTATTGGCAATAAATAGTGGTGCGGAGGGGCGGGGCAAGCCAGCAGTTTAACAAAGGGTTCGGCTGCACCACTGGCTCTAGGGTGGCCCTTTGAAGCCCCGCGGCAAAAATTTGAAGTTTTTTTTCCCTCTAGCCATCGGAGGCAGCAATAGATTGGGAGTGGGCAGGGTAAGCGAACGGCCGGGGATCCAACAGAGCACAGAGTGAGGGTGAGCGAAGGCGTGGAAGCTGCTTTCTCCATTCTGCTCTCTTGCATCTGGAGCCGGTGGGGAACCACGTGGCAGCCCACGTGGATCCCCGGCAGCAGAACTCAGGCTAGGGAAGGGGTGGGCAATTGTGGCTCTTTTACAACCTGTGGCCTTGGCTGTCTCAGGAATTCTGGGAGTTGAAATCCACAGGTTGTAAAAGAGCCACAATTGCCTACCCCTGGCTACGGTAGGCTGGCGCCGTGCGGGTGGGAGGCGAGGGGCGGGCCAGCCAGCAATTTAACAAAGGGTTCGGCCGAGCCACCTAAAACCCCCAGAATCCCAGCACTGTGTAGGCCCCTCTTGATCTTGAGGCCCTAGGCTGAAGCCTAGTTAGCCTATAGGAAAATCCGGCCCTGATGGTGAGGCTTGTCTGCCTTTCAGGCCCTGCTCTGGGCTGCTGCTTGCTCGACCTCCAGTCCGCCTTGAGTCCCGCATCCAGCATGCTGTTTCCAGGCCAGCCCGGCCAATGGATGGGTGAGCAGGGAGCCCTCGGGGCAGGCATTTTCTCTCAGGCCTCCCACCCGGAAGACTCCGTGGAAGCCGAAGCTGAGCCCGAAAGGCGGCTGAACCTTGCTGTGTCCCCACCACCACCAAGGTGGTCCTTTGGCTGAGTTTAGCAAGCCCAGAGTGGATCTTGCTTCCCCGCCATCAGCCTTACCTTCCAGCCCATATGAAAATGGCCTCGTTTTGGGCCTCCCAAACCCTCTGCACATCCCATTTTTGCAAAAAAAGGGCCCGTTTTTGGCAAAAACAAAACACGCAGGGTGAGGTTTTGGGAAGCCAAAAATGGCTGTGTTCAGTGTATAAGACACACCAACATTTCCACCCTCTTCTGGAGGGAAGTGTGTCTTATACTCGGGAAAGTACGTAACGCTGTAAAATATATGAATTGTTTAACTAGGGGCTTTTGCTAGAATTGTCCTTTCTATCTCTGATAACCGTAGGTTTTTAATAGGATTTGTTTATTTACTGGATTTAGAAGACCAGTTTCACAAGAGAACATGAAGGCTACAATATTAAAAAAAAAAAAAGCAAAACAGTAAAAAAGAAAAGAACCATGCATATCCAGCAAATTTGAAATTTTGGAACTGTTTGGGATTAAATTTAATCCACATGGTTTAGCTAGTTAATTTGGTGAATTGAGCCTGTTTGGGTGTTCCCAAGCATGTTAATTCCATCAATGATTTACTAAGTGTACTATGGAAGCAGAACCAGCATGCTAGTTTTGGGGCTAATTTAGCAGGCCTATTCTTACATATTATAGTCTATTTTGAAGCTACTAGCAACGGTTTGCTCCCTCTCTCTTTGAGTCATTCATCATTTATTGAGCAAGTAATATTAAAACAGAGAGCAAAACTTACATTTTCTAAAAAGTAGCTTCTTTACACTCTCTGGAATATTAACAGCCTCTAATAGTCCATTTTATGAGAACAAAAAAAGTAAATCAGGAATAGCCCCTCCATAATGTCTGAAGGTACCAAAGATCTTAAAATAGACAAGCTGTTCTTGGCATAGGAACAATGAGTAATCCAAATAAAATAAACGTTTCAAATTCTTGGAAATCTGATAAGAATATTTCAACAATGATCTATCTCCCACCCAAACTCACATGATGATCTGTAGCCTTTTCTCCTCCACACACCCCGCCCCCCCGGAACCAAGAATATTGTTGAGATAATGATTCATGGTTCAGTGACATGACCCCTCAAATTCTGTATTCTTGGGAGATTACAGATTTAAATGAAATATTCCAAAAGAGACAAAATGACTCACTATGTAAGAATTCTGTTAAAGACAATCTTGCTAAACAATGCCTTTGACTAATGGCATTGTAATAGCAATATTTGAACAGTTGGCAATGATCAGCAAGAAAGTGGTTGAGATGAAATATAATATTTAACTTTAGCTTTAGCTATACTGAAAATTGGGAAATTGGAATGCTCTCCCAAAAGATAAAAATCCAAAAACTGTTTTAAAAATCCCCAAACCATGATTAGAAATCAACATATTCCTGAAGAAAAGCAGAAGAATTTTGTATCTAACAATAACTGTTGTATACTTCTTAAGGCAATTCCTGCATTGAAGGAAAATGGCTTACTACCTAGGAAAGCAAACAAAGGGTTCTGTTAATACTTAAAAATACAACTCCATCCATGTTGCATTAAATGAGGGCTTTTCTGGCAACCTTTGATATTTGCCATACATGTACATTTAAGGAAGAAAATCTTAAGTCATTATGCCAAGTTAAAGTCCAAGTATCAACTTTGAATACTAGCCATAATAAGTCTGGAGTAATAAATACTGAAAGCTATTCAGTCTCCCCCACTTCATCTATGGCCTTGTTGGAGCAATGGTCTTTCTAGAAGCTGAAGAGAGTCTTGCTTGGGTACATATGAATATAATCTGTTTACCGTATTTTTTGGTGTATCAGATGCACCGGAGTATAAGATGCACCTTAATTTTGGGGAAATTAAGAAAACAAAGAATTGTTTCCCGCTTCTGCCTGAAAGTGCTTTTCTTCCTGTTGCACATTCCCGAAGGGGAAGAAAAGCACTTTCAGGCGGCATTGCTGCAATCCCCTCCCCAAATCCAAAACCGTTCCCAGTTCCCCGCTGCACATTGCAGGGGAACTGGCCGCCAGCCACCTGAAACGCGGCTCTGATTATTGCATTGGGGAATCCGGGCAGCGGTGGCTGGAAAGGAGGGGCATTTTTTTTAGGAGCTCCCGTTCAGCTCGCTCGGCTCCTAGGCACAGATGGCTTAGGTGGCAGCTACTCACATTGCAGGGAAGTGAAGTCATTGCGGCCATTGCCTGCCCGAAGCTGCCTGCTGGGCAGCCAGAGGGGTGACCAGCTGCAAATCGTGGCACCTGCCTTGTTCCCTGAAGCTGCCGGGAAGATTCCCACCCCCCCAGACCGTCTCAAAGAGGATTGTTCCTCAGGCTGTGTCCCGAACCAGATCCCTGCCGCCTGGAACTGCCCGAAAATGGCCGAAGGGTGGGGGCCGGCAGGTGGGCGGGGCTACATTCAGTGTATAAGACGCACCCAGATTTTCATCCCCTTTTTGGGGGTAAAAAGGTGCGTCTTATACACTGAAAAATATGGTAATTCTTTTGGTAGGATGTCATAGGAAAAACAAATAAATATTGTAGTAAAGATTAAACAATTCAGACAAGTTATGTATTTAATTCAAAAGATAGCTGAACCTTTGTATAATTGCTTGTCACAGAAATAATCAATTCACAAGCTACTACCAATTAATCATTAGAACATAATATACTTAAAGAGCCTTCCAATAACAGCAAGGACAAAAGCAAGACAGCATGGAGGAAAGCCACAATCACCAAGTAAGAAACATCAAAAAGAGATCCTGATGGAACCCAAAGGCAGTAAGGAAAGGAAAATTATAAAGCATTTGGAAGAAAGAGATATGTAAGAAGCTACAGTGAGATTCCTACTAATTGTATTATAGGCATATATCTGAGAAAACTTACTTCAACCTCTTTGGTGATCACATCTGTGCTACACACAACTCAGGAAAGTTGGGAAGATGAAAATTAATACAGACAATCTCCAAGAATGTAATAACATACTTCAGATAAAGAAATCCCTTCCTACTCAAGCCCTTCTGAAGAGTAATTGCCTCAGGCCCAGTGGATTGTGATGGACCATTACCAGATTTGGAAGAACTACACAAGAAGTGTTATCCAAGAAATTCTTCACTAATGCCTAATAATTGATAGTTGAGGCATTTACAGGAGCTGAATATCTGGTTATGAAATATTGTGAGTTAGCATTCTAAATGTAAATATAATTAATTTTGGGGTTATATTTGTAAATATAACATCATTCTATTACAGGAGACATATTCTACAGAAGATATTGCACTTGCTTATTTTGTAGTACATTCTGTCAAGGTCACTAGATTAAGAAAAGTGGAAGGCCAAGTGGTAGTCTATATATCTATGTTTCAAATAAGATTCTACCAGTGGCAACCAATTTGAAACCCTGTAGTCCATTTTCAATTATTCCTGTTGTTTCATGTGTTCATGCTCTTCTTGTTTCAAAAGAAGAGAATAAATTCTTCAATAGAACCATTAATGCATTGGTATTACGTTTTGGTAACTTGCATATTGTGAGCTGTTAGAGAAATAATTTGTTTTAATTTTGAACAGTCTATCATGTGCCAGAAAGGAGTATATACATGACATCAGAATTCACAAGTGGAACCTGTGAAACCAGCACAGTGGCATCATATATAAAATATCTCTTAGAGAAATTAGAGAGCTTAATTTACAAGCTTAACTGTGAAATCAAGCAATGGAACACCAAGTGTCATACTGCTACAGATACACTGAAAAAAATAACACATGAATTTACCTTTCAGTTCATAGGTAAGGTGAAACTTTTGCTTACTACTTCTGTGTTTGTGTGTGTGTATTATACAATATCCTATAATACCACAAATAGGAAAATATTGAAGATATTATTTCTGTAATACATGTGATAATAGTAATATCATGTGTAATATAAATGTAATAATGAGCCTATTTCAGTATATATGACCATTAAAAAGGTATCAAAAATACATGAGCAACTATTCTCCAAATCAGCCCAGGCAGATCCAGTACTGGCAGGGGTCCAACCATCTGCACAAAATGCTGCTGTATTTCCCAACAAAGGGATATTTATCTATTCGCATATAGCATGCTTTCAAACTGATAGGTGGGCAAAAGCCAAGGCAAATGACCAAAGTTTATTCTGTCACATGATCCTAGGACTCAAACCGTCATCTCCAATGACTAAGCAATTAACCACCACGTCTCTCAGTGCAACTATGAAATCGCCATATAGGTAGTCCTTGACCTAGCACCATTCATTCAGTGACTGCTAGATGTTATAATGGTAATGAGCAAATGGTGGTTATGATTAGTCCACAAAATTCTGGCTGTTCCAGCATCACCACAGTCATGTGATTGCAATCTTGGCAACCACTTCATACTTACAACTGATTGCAGTGCTCTGAGATCATGTTATAGCCATTTGCAATTTTCTCTGCTGTTTTCCCCAGGAAGTCAATAGGGAAGGTGACAGGGAAGGTCACAAATCATTTGATTAAATACCCCCCCCCCAATCAGGAAACACTCTTTGTCCATGTTAAGGATATTCTTGTCTCATAACCGATGTTGTGGGTTATTGAGCAGAGTACCCTTTGAGTTTATTCACAAAAGTGACTGAGAATGATTATGGATCATAACAGTTCACATAGAAACAAACTGGGTTTTGATAATATTTTACTTTTAGGGAAAAAGCAAAATCATAGTCCAGAAACATTCCAAGTCATACACATATAAAGTGAGATAAAGATCAGTCCAGGGATATTTTCCAATATAAAATCTTCTTACCAGTTGTAGAAAAATACAGTAAAACAGATCTTCTTTAGTTTCAGTCAGGAACAAAGTTCAATATAAAAACAGTCAATAAATATTAGAGAAGCAATAAATAGCCATGATCAAGCAATGATTATGCAGAGAGATCAAATATAGAATTACAGCGTATCAGCAGGTAAAATGGTGTAGTGTCCACACAAACCATAATTCAGCTTTCCTTAAATACATTGGCTACAGAGCCCAGCCAATCAGGATGCAGGATGATGCAACACAGTTTTTAAAGCTACAGAATACCTTTAGCTACAAACACACAATGTTTGGTTTATATATTTCCTGACCAACCAGTTGGGTAATAACAATTTCCTAAGAGTCCATCTGCATTTGGGCTGCATCAACCACTTATATACCGTTGCATATCTTCCCCAGCCATAGCTGTGCCTCAATCACATCCTTGCACAATGTGCCCAACCATGGCCTTGCACATCTTTCCTTACCCATGCCATACTTCTCACACATCCCCTCACACTCATTTGCACCTTCTTCAACCCATGTTGCATCTTTCATGCCCCCTTGCATTCTTTTATTTAATTTACAATAAATTCCTCTCCAGCAAAGTCTTTCCTCTCCCACAGTCTTTCGAAATAGTTCACAATTACCGACCTTTATCAGGCTTGGAGAGTGGCCAGGCCAATATCTTTCAGACACCACAAGAATGCAGGAATGAACTAATTGTCTCCTGCAAACACCCCTCCCCTTTTGCTCCTCTTTTATTCCCTATGGGAAGGACTCTTCATCGTCTACCTGTGGCCTTACTCTCAAGTCGACCCTTGTTCCTTAGCTGTTCCCTTCGTCTGGCAACTCTGTGCATGTGCACACTGGAAACAGGCTCCAGCTGTTCGTCTGCCTCACTGATGTCTGACTCCGAAGGCAGCTGATACCTGTCATATGGTCCTGGCCCCCTCTCTGCCTCCGATGCAGAGCACTGGTCAGAGCCTTCCCCAGCCCTCCAGGACTGGCCCATGTATCTCCCCAACCTCCTCACTGTCCGAATCTGCTGCCAGCTCTGTTGGCCACTAGCAGGCCATAACACCCTGATCCTCCCTTGCACGCTCATACAACCTTTTGTGGTAAACTGACAAGAAGTTGCCTCACCTAACAGTTGTGAGATTTGATTAACAACAGCAACCAGGACTACAGGGCTTGCCATCCCTAAGTGATGCTGTCACGCTGTACAACCACATTAGTTAGTGATGGAAATTCTGGTCCCAATTGCCATCATAAATCAAGGAATAACTGTATCTAAAAATAGCACCTTTGTTTATGGTTCAGGGAACATACTATATCCTGAGAGTGCAAAACTATGAGCTTTTGCCACTACCAAAATTCTCTTTCTCCTTGGTAACTCCCCATTTCTCTATTCCTCATAGCCCTCCCAAAAACTGCTATTGCATTGGGTTCTCCAACTGCACAGCTGTGTTGGCTAGAAGGAAAACATTGATTAAATCCTAACTCTTATTTTTATATGCAAGGAAGAGGTAGTTTTTTAAAAAAAATCTTATCTCTAAAATAGATATAGAACTAAATCCTTAATAGATTTAAATTGTGTACTGGTTTTTGTTGTTAATCAATAATTTTAAAAAACAATACCTGAGTAACTAACTTTTAAGTGTATATTTTCATAGATCACCATTGCCACCTGATAATGACCTGGTACTGCAGGCTGATTTTATCTGTGGTAACATTACCGTATTCTGATATATGAAATTATTACATTAAGATGTGATCCAAAATCATCTGCAAAAATTAAAACATAAAATATTCTCTCTTTTTCATTTTTTGCAGTATTTCCTCTTGTACTAGGTACAGGAGATTTTTGTCAAAATTCTCATTGTGAACATTCCAAAAGCAGCATCAGAAAGGTAATGTAGAATTATTCTAAAAGATTTAAAAACTATCATATTTGAAAATAGTATGCTTCAAGACATGACCCTGTCCAAAAAAAAAAAGATAATCATGTAAATCCACAACATCAATACATTTTTCTCAATATTAAGCTATGCTACACCTATCAGACTTTGCTACCTACAGATCTCATCAACTTTTAGTGCAACATTGTTTACAAATTTATAAACCACTTTCTATACTAGAACTTTTGTTTCATTGACGGTTCATAATTTTCTAGAATGGCTGGATAAGCCTGTCTCCCCCTCCCCCCTCCCCCCCCACACACACCAAGAAAACCTAATATATTCTGAGGATATTGCAACCAGTTAATGGCCAGAATGCAGTTTGCACATGACTAATTTTTGTTTGTATGGAAACTACGATTTATGATGTTAGCTAGCAGAAAGAGTTCTATATATAATCCATTTTGGGAGCCAATTGACAATCAAATATTAATGCTATCATCTTTTTAAATTGTAGGCATACGTCAAAATCAAGCAATTCTTTGAAGTGCTAAACACAGATTCTTTTCCTGGTGATCTTTTAAGTTATGTTCCTGGTACTCTGTCTGGTGTTAAAATAGATCATTGCAAACCAGGATTTGGGAAAAACACAAGTACCATGAACAACAATACAATATGTCCTGGATGCTGTGGTGAGTTTCCAGGGTTTAGAGTAGAATTATAGAGAGAGAAGTATAAAAGAAGGACAGGGAAGGAAAAAGATAACTTGTTAATGGCAAATTAACAACCTCACATCTGTAGTTAATGTCTGGTAGTTGCATTTTGCATCTGGGACTTCAAATACACTGTTTGAACAAAGGCTAGGAAGAGAGCAAAAAGTTTGGCAAGAAAATCTAGCTGCATAGTGCTGATATAAATTACAAGGAGTGACAAGTTGTGTTACAGCATCTCAGTATAATCTTTAGCCTTTGAAATTGCACCCCAAAGCACTTCAATGTTCCCTGTCATGTCTTATCATTTGCCTGGGTTTTTTTGTTTTTTGTTTTGCTTTGCTTTGTTTTGCAGATCCCTATGCCTGCTATTTTTTAAAAAATATTTCTTTAATATATAAAAAAGCAACAAAAAACAACAAAAACATATTGTATATAGAGAAAATCATTTAACTTCATTTGTAAACACATCATTAACTAGACAATAAATTAATGTGTTTACAGTTTTTATTAATCCTTTCATTAAAGCTAGTTCGTGAGCAGAAAACAAGCATATTTTGATCAAATCAAAATACATTCACATCTTTGATTGATGTGCTATATTAACAAGTTATGAATATTAAACCAAAATTATAGTGATATTGAGGCAAACTCATATCATGTATTTCCAATATAATGAGATTGATACAATTATTCCTTGACTAATAACCAACTTAGTCACTGTTCAAAATTACAACAGACCCTCAAATGCAATTGACAACCTGGTTTCAATGTTTTGATGTCACCTCCCACCAGTCTTATGACCACATTTTGAATGCTCAGCAACCGATCCACATTTATGGCCATTTGATGGAGTGGAGTGGAGTGGAGTGGAGTGGAGTGGAGTGGAGTGGAATGGAATGGAATGGAATAGAATAGAATAGAATAGAATAGAATAGAATAGAATAGAATAGAATAGAATAGAATAGAATAGAATAGAATTATTAGCCAAGTGTGATTGGACACATGAGGAATTTGTCTCTGGTACATAAATGCTCAGTATACATACAAGCAACCAGTGGTGGGTTGCTATCAGTTCGCCCTGGATTGGGTGAACTGGTGCTGGTGTCGGGAGGCTCCGCTCATCCGCCCAAACACTTCTGCGCCGAAGCATTGCGTGTGCATGTGAGCATGCGCTCATGAGCGAACCAGTAGCGACGGGTTTTGAAACCCACCCCTGCAAGCTACATGATAAATCGTGGTTATAATTGCACCTTTATAACTGTCTAGTTTGGTTCTGCAACCCAACAAGACAGATACAGACTTCACAGGATAATTAGAACTGCAGAAAAAACAATTGCTACCAACCTGCCTTCTATTGAGGATCTGTATACTGCACTAGTCAAAAAGAGGGCTGTGAAATATTTACAGATCCCTCACACCCTGGACATAAATTGTTTCAATGCTAGAGAGCACTGCACAGCAGAATAACTAGACACAAGAACAGTTTTTTCCCGAACGCCATCACTCTGCTAAACAAATAATTCCCTCAACATTGTCAAACTATTTACTAAGTCTGCACTACTATTAATCTTGTCATTGTTCCTATCACCCATCTCCTCCCACTTATGACTGTATGACTGTTTCCTTGTTGCTGGTATCCTTACAATTTATTGACTGTTTCCTAATATGATTTGATTGCTTATTTGTACCCTATGACTATCATTAAGAGTTGTACCTTATGATTCTTAATGTTATCTTTTCTTTTATGTACACCGAGAGCATATGCACCAAGACAAATTCTTTCTGTGTCCAATCACACTTGACCAATAAAGAATTCTATTCTATTCTATTCTATTCTATTCTATTCTATTCTATTCTATTCTATTCTATTCTATTCTATTCTATTCTATTCTATTCTAATACAACCATCATAAATCATAAGATACAATACTTAGTGATAGTCATAAGATACTAAATAAAAGCAATCAACATAATCATAAAATACAAACAATAAAGTGATACCGGTAATCATAAGATGCTAAAGGAATAGGTAATAGGAATGATGATAGGGGTAATAGTAAGAGTAATAGTCCTGCAGTCCTGCTACATAGTTTGATATCCTAGGGCATAAAACATTTTTTTTAATTAGTTGTTTAGCAGAGTAATGGCATGGGGGGGGCAACTGTCTCTGTGTCTAGTTGTTTTGGTGTGCAATGCCCTATAACCGTGATTGAGAACCTATGGCACATGTGCCACAGGTGGCATGCGTAGCCATATCGGCGGGCACACCAGCTCAGCTCTGGCATGCATGTGCGCGCTGCCAACTAATTTTCAGGCCTTGTGGGCCCACCAAAAGTAGGGAAACAGTTTCCTGCCTCCGGAGGGCCTGGGTGGGGTGGGGGTGGGGAAGACCCTTTTTTTTTCTCACCTGGCTCCAGATCCTCTCTGTGTATCTGGGGAGGGCAAAAATAGCCCTTCCCACTCCCTCGGAGGCCCTCTGGAGGCCTGAAAGGGTCCATTTCCCAACTCCCGGTGGGACAGGAAGTGACTTTTTTGCTGTCCCCAGCCTCCAGAGACTCCTAGAGAGGCACAAGGCGGAGCGCATAGAATGGGTGTGGGCACGCACACACGCGAACCTCCCCCGCTCCCGGCATGCGATGGCAAAAAGTTAGCCATCACTGCCCTATAACATCATCTTTAGGGAAGAAGTTTAAACAGTTTATATTCAGAATGTGAGGGGTCTGTAGATACTTTCATAGCCCTCTTTCTGGCTCATGCAGTATACATGTCATCAATGGAAGGCAGGTATATAAATTGCTATATTGTATATAATTTGTTATATATTATATAATTTTGCTTTTGTTTTTAATGGAACAGTGACATGTCCACCAGGTAGATTCAGTGCAAAATATGGAACAAATTGTATTTTGTGTCCCGCTGGATCCTATAATGGAAAATACGGCCAGGTAGCTTGTGTAAATTGTCCAAAACACCAAAGCAGTGATGGAAAAGGTGCAGTCACAGAAAAAAAATGTCATAGTAAGTTACCGAATACAATGTGTATGGATTCAACTTCTCTTTATTGGTGAATTATATTGGAAGTATTCAAACAATTGTGCAGCATATTGGAACTCATTACAGATTTTTTAACCAAATACTTAATTCAGCTTTGATTTTCATGTAAGTTGTTTTTCTTACTTTTTATGCATCATCACTAGCATAATATCGAATCTTTCCAGGCATTTGCTAATTTTCCTTGAGGGAGATCAGCAGTCTAGAAACATAAAATATAAGAAATGGTGGAAAATACTTGTAGCATGGGTAGTATATGTTGGTAGTAGTTTTTTCTCTGAGCTTGTTGTTTAGTTTCCAAACATTTCATCACCAGACTAGGTAACATCATCATCAGAAGTTAAGTTGAAGTATCTTGTTTCAGTTCTCTTCTGCTTTTATAGTTCTTACGCAGTCAGTTGGCCACGACTGACTGGTCACAGCATGTGAAGGACATCTGGTAGTGACATCATGCTGGCTGGTCATAAGACTGACTGGTCGTGCCATGTGAGGGTCATCTCACAAGCATCAGGGATTTGTGGTCAGGTCACAAGCATAGTTTACAGCCCTAGAATTTCCTCGTGTCTCCCGTATAAGTACTGACCAAGTCAAAGTACTTTATTATTCCAAGCTCAGATTGGAGCTGCTATACAAATTAGAAAAGCTCCATGTTTTAAACACTGGAGCTTTCTACTGATAGATTCTGTATAAAATGTAGTTATAGCTTCAGTTTCTTGCTGAGTATGTGAATAATATTGATGAAATTTATTATGCATACATTTATATATATTTGTGCCAATAGCTTGACAAAATATTAGAAATCTAGGGCCTAATCAGGGCACAGCAGCCTAAAAAGACAAAGTGCACTGAGTTCTAGAGCAGTATGGTAAGCTGAGCACAATTCTGCTTTTTGAACAACCAACAAACATGACTAAAATAGAAGTCAGTGAAAGGATTGACTCCTCAGAACTGCCTTCTGGATAATTGACACGTTTGACTCCATACAGATTCCCTTTGTGAAGAAATTGCAAAATGGTGTTCTCCAGTAGAAATTGCAAAATGGCATTCTCCAGTAGATTTGAAAGGACTGGGGGCCTTAGGAATATCCATCTTGCCTAAGTCACTTTTGGCACGTTTCAAATTCACCTACTTCATCTCTTAATTACTTTAGGAAGTTGCTTATTACTGATTTCTTTGGAGTTAAGTTTCTGAATGGCACGTTGTACTCAGTGGTGGGATTCTGCCAGTTCTAGGGGGTTTGGCCGAACCCTTTGTTAAATTGCTGGCTCGCCCCGCCCCTTGCCCCACTCCTCCGCACTACTATTTATTGCCAATAAATGGGGCGAGCGAGCCAGCAATTTAACAAACAGTTCAGTGTTTTTTTGTAATTTATTGGTCCCGCAGCACACCGAACCGTTTGTTAAATTGCTGGCTCGCCTGCCCCTCGCCCCGTCCCGCCTCCCACCCACGCGGCGCCAGCCTACCCTAGCCAGGGGTAAGCAATTGTGGCTCTTTTACAACTGTGGACTTCAACTTCCAGAATTCCTGAGACAGCTTGGCTGTCTCAGGAATTCTGGGAGTTGAAGGCCACAGGTTGTAAAAGAGCTACAATTGCCCACCCCTTCCCTAGCCTGAGTTCCGCTGCCTGGGATCCACGTGGGCTGCCACGTGGTTCCCCACCGGCTCCGGACGCAAGAGTGCAGGATGGAGAAAGCAGCTTGCCGGAGAACACTTGAATGGCTCCATGTGGTCTGCAAGTCAGTGGCTGCTGCTTCTGTCCCCTGCTGCTTCTTGCCTGGGAGAGAAAAACTTCCAGAGCATTAAACTAGCGGTTCTCAACCTGGGGGTCGAACGGCCATTTCACAGGGGTCACCAAAGCCCTCTCTCACCCCCCCCCACACCTTCACTCACCCTCACTCTCTGCTCTGTTGGATCGCCGGCTGTTCGCTTACCCCGCCCACTCCCAATCTATTGCTGCCTCCGGAGTCCCAGCTGATGGCTAGAGGAAAAAAAACTGTTCAAATTCTTGCCGCGGGGCTTCAAAGGGCCGCCCTATAGCCAGTGGTGGGATTCTGCCAGTTCTAGGAGCTGAACCGTTTGTTAAATTGCTGGCTTGCCCCGCCCCTCCGCACCACTATTTATTGCCAATAAATAGTGCTGGGCGAGGGGCGGGCGAGCCAGCAATTTAACAAATGGTTCGGTGTTTTTTTGTAATTTTATTAGCCCGCGGAGCTTCAGCATAGGCTAATTAGCCCTTGCTTAGATCGGCTCCCACTCTCAGCTGATTTGCTCTCAGCTGTTTTGCTCAGGGCTCTGTTGCTTGCTCGAGCAGATTTTTTTTCTCCTAGCTATGCTGAAAAACAAAACTGAAACTGCTTTGCTGTTGCTGCAACGTTGGAAAATTAGGCAGAGGCAGATTTCTTTTCTTTTTCCTCACCAAAAAAGGTAGGTGCAAACAATGGGAAATTTAGGGAAAAAGAGGAGAGTTCAAGATTTTAAAACACAAAAGAAAAAAAGCTCTATTTAACTAGGGAATTGTAATAATTGAGATACTATTAATTGTATATTTCTGAAAGCAGAAATGGTTAAGTTGTGGTTTGGAGGAATATATAGAGGAAATTATTTGGTTTATTATTATTGGTAAATATAATTAATTGATTTGTAAGAAATTGGATTGCATGGAAATAATTGGAATATTCATGTTCATATTGATTAATATACAAAAAAGGTAGTTATATAACTAATTGATTTATATTAAAATGTTGAATTTGTATTAAACAACTAATATTACATAATTAACCAATGTGAGGATGGATATAAAAATATATGACAATGGGAAGGGGTATAATATAGAATAGAATGGAAAAATTGAATTTGATTAAGATTAAAGATGAGGATGAGGATATTGGTTTTTTACAAAAATAGATGAGGAATAAATATGGCAAAAAGAAATATAGAACTTGTAAATTTAATTGAAATGACTAAACACTGTTTAAATTTGTGAACCGGCCAAATACTCTGTTCAAAGAAAATACATTGTATGTTTGTATGTGTGTTTCTAATTATTGTTATTTATTCATATTTGTTCTCTTTTATTCTTTAAAGTTTAACAATTCATTCTTTATCTTAATATCTTTATATTTGTTTGGGGTTGGCTTTCTTCCCTTTCATCTTTTTTATTGTACAGCAATCTTTCTCCTCAAACCTACCACCTCTCTTTTCTTTCCTTCTTACTTTCTCTTCCTCCCCCTCTTCTTCTCCCTACTTCCTCTTCCTTTCTCCTTCTCCTCCTCTCTTCCTCCCTCTCTTACCCTCCCTCCTACTCTAATTTCCCTTCCCTTCCTTCATCCCTCTCTATTGCTGTATCCTTTTATGCATATGGACTACTCAGAGGGCTGAAAAAGTTATTTCTGACTGGTCCTTGCACTTTTGACCAGTCCTCAAACTTACGACTGTCCTCACATTTTACGGTTTTGCCCTATCTTGTCACCATGGTGAAGAGAAGCAGTTGTGAAATGAGTGACATGGTTGTTAAGAATGCTAGAATGGGCATAAATGATGACCAGTCATAAGTGTGAAGACTGATCAAAAGTGCGAGGACCTGTCAGAAATCACTTTTTTCAGCCCTCTGAGTAGTCCCTATGCACATAACCACGCCCACCCAGTCACATGACAAGCTAGCCACGCCTACACAGTCACGTGACCAGCTAGCCACACCCACCCAGTCACATGATTGCCAAGCCACACACCCCCAACTAAGCCACGCCCACAGAACCTGTTGTTAAAAAAATTGAATCCCACCACTGGTTGTACTATATCGGGAGATTTTATTTCTATCATAGATGAAAGAAGCTCTGAATAAATGCAAAGATTAACAAAAGAAGCTTTAATTTTTGGAATACAGCAAAAGGGAACAAAATGTCAATTTTGGACGTTTAAGGGCTAGATGGACTTGAAAGAATATTCCTTTGTGATGCTTAAAATTTTATAAAACACTAGATGAAATCTTTGAAAGTAATTGTTAGAAAATTTCCCATGGGAAACTTGGTTGATTGGAAAATAAACAGATGATAAGAAGGGATTTGAGAGAACAATTAATATAATGAAGAAACACTGTAGAACAAATAGACTTTAGGGGAATAATTTACTAAAAAATTATTATGTTTTTTGTTTCTGTTTTTCAGAAATTGTACCAATGTGGATGGCCTTTTTAATATCTTCCACAGCAACTAGTATTTTTCTTGGGACAATTTGGATGTAAGAAACTTATTCTATTTTGAATGTTGATAAACATCTTAAATGTTATCAGTATAACCTCTGCATTGTTTCAGCAGCTAAAGAAAGCCAGTTTTATTGAACTGAATTTGGTAAATTGAATTCAGTAAATGCAATCCATGAAACTATGTAAAAGCAGATAGTAATTTTCTATTTAATTCCCACGTCTAGAATTTTATACCATTTCATCATCCACAATTTAAGAACATTTATGTAGCAAGCTGAGTGATAGAAAGTTTCCTATTACAGATAGTCCTTACTTAACAACCAAAGTTTCTGTTGTTAAGCAAGACATTTGTTAAGTGAAATTTTGCCTCATTTTATGACTTTTCTTGCAAGCAGTTATTAAGTGAGTCATTCCAGTTGCTCAATTGATAACATGGTTGTTAAGTGAATCTGGCTTTCCCACTGACTGCTTGACAGAAGTTGCAAAATGTGATCACATGATCCAGGGAAAATGCAACTGTCTTAATATGAGTCAGTTGCCAAGCATCTAAATTTTGATCATGTGACCATGGGGATGCTGCAACGATAGCAAGTTATAGCAAAATTGCTGTAAGTTACTTTTTTTCTAGTTGCCATGTAGTGGCTGCAGTGCTTTTTGGCTGGAATTGATAGGATTAGTTGGAAGTAGGCAGTGTCATCTTTGTGGTGCAAATTGCCTACTTTATGTACTCCTAATACCTCACAGATTCCATCAAATTTTATCAAGCCCAGGGTATCAAATAAAAAACATATATACCTGCTCTGCATTCTGGAAATATTTTGGGACGCAAATGTGATACACAATAATAATTCTAACTCCTCTTCATATAAGGAGTACAAATGAAAGCTTGTAATCCTGATGAATCTGATAATTAAAAATAAAAAATAGGCATCCAGCTTAATACTGATCATTACCTCTATGACTATATATCCGTGTTTTACCCATGAGTTTTGCCATGCTGTATGAATACAAATGGTAAAAATAAAAACAGAAAAGCCCAGCTAACCCAAGAAAAGTAGTTCTATGCAAGTGCAAAAACCCTTTTTGACTGAATTGTTTGACTGCTGCTTAGAAACTTCTCTTTGGATAGCTGAATCTCTATACAATTGCATTCAGTACCGTTATTCATAAATTGGCTATATAGCAATATTTATACCAAAGCGTTACCTATAGTTAATTTCATCATCGATTCAATTTTCTTGGCTGACAGTTTTATGTAACACATTAAACTAAAAGGTGGTTGGCTGGCTTGTGGTTCAGTTTGAAAAGAACCATATAGATGGTTTATCTATTTTCTGTATTTATTTTGGCTTATTTCATCCTGTTTCATATGTACATACATTCATACACATCAGGGGTGTATTCTACTTACCTTTACTACCGGTTCACATCGTGCTCGCACATGCGCTCTTCTGCGCATGCGCAGATCACTATGATGACGTCCGGATCAGTGGGTGGAGCCTCCCGCCAGTTTTACCACCAGTTCTTGCAAACCGGTCCAAACTGGGGGCAACCCACCACTGATACACATACATATAAAACAGAGACAGAAAATACTATTAAAGACAAAACAGAACCTCCTGCCACTTCCATAGAAATAGTATCCCCAATACAAGGCAGACCAGATTAAAAAAATCAATGTCGTATAGGCAAAATATCACTTATATTGGTAAACTAAAAAATGTGGGATAGACAGCATCATCACCAGATCGATTTGTACCTTGTTGATAAACCATACTCAACATGTATTTCTTAGTGGAACTACATCTACACGGAGGGAAGTAAAAGGTGGGGTATTGGCATTTTAGGACCAGTATTCTTCAACATTTTCATAAATGATTTAGATAAAGGAATAAAAGGGGAACTCATCAAATCTGTAGATTACACTACACTGGCAGGAATCGCCAACATCCCAGAAGATAGGCTCAAAATCCAGATGGATCTTGACAAACTTGAACACGGGGCCCAAAATGAAATTCAATGTAGGTTTTACACTTAGACAAGAAAACCAAATGTACAGGTACAGGCTAGGTGAAACCTGGCTCAATAGCAGTAACTGTGAGAAGGATCTTGGAATGCTAATGGAAGTTAAATATGAGCCACTAGTGTGTGGTAACATCTACATGGTAACAGCCAAAAAGGACAATGAAATCTTAAGTTGCATTAACAGAGGGATAGAATCAAGACCATGTAAAGTACTAGTATTGCTTTATAAAGTCTTAATAAGACCACACTTAGAATACTGTATCCAGTTTTGGTAAACATATTATAAAAAAATGTTGAGTCTCTGGAAAGAGTGCAGAAAAGGGCAACAAAGATCATTAGAGATGTCTTAGCTGGAGGCTAAGACATATGAAGAACGATCGCAGGAATTGGATATATCTGTTCTAGTGCAAAGAAGGACTAGAGGCAACATGATAGCAGTGTTCCAATATTTGAGGGGCTGCCACAAAGAGGGAAATCTATTTTCCAAAGCATCAGAAGGCAAGACCAAAAAAAATGAATGGAAACTAATTAAGGAAAGAAGCAATCTAGAACTAAAGAGAAATTTCCTGTCAGCGAGAACAATCAACCAGTGAAATGGCTTCCTTTCCTTCAGAAGGTCTGGGTGTGGGTGCTCCATCACTGGAAGCTTTTAAAAGAAGACGGGACAGCCACCTGCCTGAAATGGTATAGGGTCACCTGCATGAGCAAGGGTTTGAACTAGGAGATTTCCAAGGTCCCTTCCAATTCTATTATTCCTAAAGCCCCAGTCATTCCCCCCCCGCCACAATAATAATCGTTGTTGGTTTTCCATAAAATTGGAATAAAGCCATAGGGAAAAAAGTATGGCATACGAGACTTTAAACATATAATTATTATTATTTCTATTTTATCTTCTTAAGTCTTCTGGTCTTAATGTTTTTAAGCTGCTCAGAGTTGCCTCCGAACAAGATGGTTGGCACATTAATCAACTAATCAATCAATCCATCCAAACATCCATTCATCCAATAAATAAATAGAACAGGGTTTACACAATCAATGCCAAACTACAATTTTGCAAATATTAAGTGGTATCAGGTTCCATGCTATATTTCAGTACACTGTTTTTATCTTTCTATCTAATTTCAAATCAAATTATATGGCCTGGCTTTATATGAATAGTTCATCAATTTTCATTTATAATTCTAACTTTTTTCTATATAATTCTTACAGGATCATAATCAATTGCTGCAAAAAAACAATAGCAGTTCAATACATAAAAGAAGCAGAATCTCATCTTAAAAGGAGATTGCAAGTATTTGCCAACATTGCAAGTGATACAGAAATTCAAGAACAAAGAAATAAATTAAGTCCAATCAAACAACAAAGAAATAAGAAAATAATTTTAGAAGAAGAATCTATAGGATTACTAAGCAATGGTGAAATAACAGAAGCATCCACAGATGATACAAGTCTATCTCCAGATCAAATGGGACCAGGGGAATTTGAAATTAATTTTGGAAAGAAGTCATCAATCACTTTGGAAAACAACAATAATTTCTTTACAAATGCTCCAGAATACACCCAGCAGAGCTTAATTAATATAATGAAGCATAAACAATCCTAGCTGCTGTGATATCAGCCATTGGCAGGATTTTATTTTAAAAAGTACTTTGAAATGAATTATGTTACTTAAAAGTGTTAAATTAAAACTTTGAACATATATTTAAAAATGGCAAATTAACCAGATTAAATATGAAATTGTTATGGAACATTAGATCTTTTTTGAAAAGAAATTATCCAATCAAAATCTGAACTAAGATTTTCTTTAAGCCCTATGGAAAAAAGAAATGGCACACAAATGAAAGTATAATTTGTGAAGTCTTATGCTGTACTGTGAATTAAATCTGATGAGAAACTGAAAAATATCAAATTTATTTTTTCTAAATATTAAGTAGAAGCAATGTATTTTGCAGTATGTAATACTAAAAAATACTAAAAGTGCATGGACTCATTCAACTGTATCAGTAAGCCCAGATGGGGTCAAAGTTAAGTAGGTTTGTCAGGTTACAGAATCAGATGGTGGGCCAAAAGAGCTAAGAATTTTAAAAACACATTTCTGGTTCTGTAACCTGACAAACTTGCTTATCTATCATTCACTGTTAATAAGTAAAGACAAAAGCTTAGAACAGAATCCATTAAATGCTTTTTTAAGAAAAAGGTTGCTCTTAGAATATTTTGTCAATTTTAAACATTTCTAATTTCAAATTATCCAACTGTTTTTCTAATTTACTGAGTTATATTGTTCTATAAATGCAGCATGTTTCATATATAGAATTTTCAATCCTGATGGGATCTCATGCAGTGAGTTTTCTTCACTGCAGCTGCCCAAAATTCAGACATTTCAGAAAAAAAACATGGTTATGTTGCAGTTCTGTGCACTCTGAGAATGTGTGACAATATTGGAAAAGATGCATATGATTATTATTCAGGAAAAGAACAAAACCATCAATATAAAAGTGTACCATGTTTATGAAATTATACATTTGTAAATGAGGCATAAGATATAAAAATATTTTATTAAAATAAAAGCTTTGATATTACATTGCAAAGACTTCTTATTTATAAGAATCAAAATAAGATAATAGCCACAAATTATTGCTAACAGAAATGCTAAAATAGTTTTTGGTTTTTTTTTAATATTTAACAATTTGGCACAGATGGTGCTATCCATACATACTTCAAAATGACTTCTAATAATACTGATAACAAAATATTAGAAAAGATCAGGTGCACAAAAAGTGTAAGAGTATAATCCAGTAGATTATAATGTAGTAAATCTCTATTTAGCACCTGAAGAGCTTCTGTTTATGATTTGTATAAAAACTTTCCTCTAGGATTTTGTCCTCTGATTTAAAATACATACTTTGCATAAAACAGAAGTGTAATGGAATAAAATCTTTACCTAAGTATCTAATATAATATACAAATACTGCATTATTTTGAGTGACATTCACAAATATTTTAATCTATCATTTTCAAAGAAAGTCGGTGTAAACAATATTTATTATTCAAGCTGCAGCTTTTATATACTTTAAATACAAAGAAAACTAGTTTAAAACATGACTGATAATGGGACAACAGCAAATCCTTCTGTGCACGAATAATTTTACTTCACATTCTTTGCAGAACAAGGCTCATGGCTATATTCTTCATTATATATTTACTTCCAGGAATATGATTCTAGGATTCTACATGAAAATGTATTCATTTTTGGTACATTTATTTAGTAGAAGCAGCAGCAATATTCATCAAAAATTAATTTTTAAAATGGATATTCTGAATAATATACCTCTAAACCAGGGCAGTGTTATTTCCATTGCACTGAGGGGTGCATGTGACATCCAGCTGTACCTTTTGCACCCCTTCTCCAAAGTAATATAAAAATAATTTCTTAACTTTATAAAATATGTTTCAACTGTGAAAATTATACACAAAATACATAAGTATGCAAACACCTATTTCATCTTCAAAGAAAATGAAAACAATTATTTTAATCCAACTTTGCTTCTACAATAAGCTGTTGGTATATGCAAAGTGGATGGTTCACATACACAAAACTATGCCCTGGATTAATCTTTCTTATATATAGATCATTTGACCTATATGCATGGGTAAAAAATAGAAATTGGCATGGACATAAACACTATGGTATCCTTGCATAGCACAGAGAAAAACATATACTTTCATAATATAAGGAAAGCATATGTTATTTGGCATCTATATTTTTAATTTTTCCATCACAGTTCTAATTCTGCTTAGTAACTTTCTTTGGATAAGCTAGGTTTAGAATTATTACATAAGGCGGGAGAGGGGGATGGTAAAAATGCAACTGAGCATGTGGTTAATAAAAAAAGTAATGCTTCCAAAAAAATTGCCTATCTTATACTGACATTTGGGTGCTAGGGTGCTGTTTAAGGCTTGTGACAGAAGAAAACTGAAAAATATATGCTAGAGTTATATCTGTTAATGAGTGTAAATATACACTCATTTAATATGTCCTGTTAATATTGTGAGCTTAAAATATCCAACAGCATTTAATAATTTACTGATTTAATTTGTATCTTGCTTTGCCACTAAAATTATATGCATTAAGGCATCTAATGACCAAACATGGTTAAAACATTAAAACTATAATTTTAAAAAATAATGGAACACACCCATATGAAATTACAAGACCCACAATAACAGCAAGCTATCTGACTAAAAATTTTTTCCATTTACAGAGGCCTGAAGCCAGTTTAACGTCCCTTGCCAGGACATTCAAAAACCTTACAGTAGATATTTCCAAACAAGCCTGACTGAACAAGGCTAAAAGAAATGAGTGTGTGTACAGAAGCACCACAGTGATATTTTATGCTATCTTCATCACTGAAAAAAATTGTAATATTCAGGACTTGGTTATATTGTACAGCACTGTTTACTTGCTATTTTACAGTATATTAAAAATTAATTTAATGCCAAATAATAATCCAATTTTGTAATTAAAATGCCACAGCTGGAATTCTGTGAAGCAATCCTTGTGCACCTACAAGTTAGTCCACAGACTATGACATTGTTACTTCACTAGATTTGAATGTCTTTCGCAAAATAAATATTAAAGTCTACTTGAATATTTTTTTTACTATGTATTGATAGCTAAAAAAATTAGCACAAGGTTCCAAAAGACCAAATAGTCTGCTAATATAACTTGGCTACGGGAAGAAGACATCTTGAATGAAACTTCCACCTGGGCTGCAATAAGCGCTGAGAGAGGTACATGTGATGCTAAAGCAGGACTGTCAGAGTTGATCAGTGATTCTATCTTTTCTGCTTCTTTATTGCATGCTTCAATCTAGGAAAACATAATACTGAATTTAGTGAATAATAAAAAGGAGAGCATTATGGAAAATAAGCAACTTTTGGCATTATCGTCTAATCTTTTCAGAGTGCTTCTTTCATGTAATAGAAAATAAGATCAAAATTATCTTTTTATAAATTCAATAAGAAAGGTTTCCCTTCCCTCTGCCTTTTAGTGGCTCTGTTTGCAAGCCTTCTTGACCAGGTCAGCTTGTCAGCCCCTGGGTTGCCAGCCGCATGGGGCTGCCATTCGGGCGGGGAAGGAGAGCCGCCAACTGGGACACACATCCACGCCCACCAAAGACCACAGTCACCAAATGCCTGCCAAACACCCGTAAGTCACAGCTGGGCCAAGAAGAGAGCGTAAACGCCACGGGCCCCCTGCCAAGCTGCGGGAAAGGCACGCACATCCCTGAAAAGCATCTACTTTAGTAAATTTAGTAGTTTAGTAAAATTAAATGCAAAAAAATTAATATATTACCTGAAGAGGCTTAGGATTCTGATCAACGGGAATGATAAGAATTATAAGTTCAGACTCTATGCTGAAGTATCCAAAAACATCACACTGTGGTACAGAAACATGGAGACGGATCTTTTGAAGTATTTCAAGGACTGTGATTGGCTTTTGGTTGGTTATCTACAAAAAATCCCCACAAATATTTTAAAATTTATAATGTTTTACAAAATTGTGTTTTTCCAGTATCCCTAATATAAAAGTACAGTACACATATTTTATAGCAGGTGAATTACTTTCTGTAAAATAGATATCCTCATAAAATAACATGAGCACTTTTGAACTTTGGCTGTGCTTTTGGTATACTTGACCAACAGTGTAAAATATGACTGGAATTGTCCTTACCATTAGCAGAGAATGTTACATATGATGTAAGTTCAGAGCCCATCCCTTTCTTATTTATATGAAAAGCCTCACTTGGTCAAAGCCATGATGAAATTCATAATCCCATCAGAAGACAACAGTGATTCATGTATGAGGGGCACATAATATGGATTTTGTAACTTGTTAATTAAATTAGTTAAATTTTAATTTAACTTACTTCTCTCTTTTATGAGGATTTATCAAACTACTATAGACTGAAATGTAGGAAAACTGTTTATCTTGTCATTGTATGGATTGAGTGATAGCTTCTAATTCCTAACTGAAAAGATAAACTACAGAAGAATGGTTGGATACTATTTCCTGATAAGAAAAAGTTTGTTAGTGCAAAACTGCCATCTGGTATGTCTCTTCGTGAAATTCAAACAACCTTTGTAGTTAATTTACTGTGCAAAGGAGGTTACTTTTATCCTGTCCAATCAACTTCCCTCTTGCATTTTCTTTGTTGTGTTAGCTATAAAAGGGAATATAAATTCTATCTTGATGTTCTCCCTTTTCATAGGGAGATCCCACTTTATCCAGGTACTAGTTATCAGCTAAGCACATCAGGAACCTATTTAATCTCTCATTTACTGCAGAGTTTGTTACAAAGTAGATGTCAGGGTAGCTAAAGTCCCCCATTACTACAGTGGTGTGTTTCCTGCACTCCTCAGATGATTAGCAAAGAATTCATTTATTTTCTCTACTTAGTTGGGTGCATCTGGTATATACTTATTGAAAGAGCCTTGATAGTACAGTGGTCTAAGCACCCTGTTATTAACACAGCTGCCTGCAATTACTGCTGGTTCGAATCTCTCCAAGGCTCAAGGTTGACTCAGCCTTCCATCCTTTCTAAGGTAGGTGAAATGAGGATCCAGTTTGTGGGGGCAATAAGCTGACTTTGTATAAATATACAAAAGTATGAAGGCTATTGCTTAACGCATTGTAAGCCGCCCTGAGTCTCCGGAGAAGGGCGGCATATAAATCAAATTAAATATATATATATATCATTCCTTTTTCCTCTATAACAGAATAACATAGTTGAAAGGGACCTTTCAGTCTTCTAGTCCAACCCCTGGTCAAGCAAGAGAGACTATACTACCAACAATTGGCAGTCCATTTTCTTCTTAAAAACCTTCAGTGATGAAGCACCCACAACCTTAAGAGGCAAGCCATTCCACTGATTTATTGTTCTCATTGACAGGAAACTTCTCCTTAATTCTAGGTTGGATATCTCTTTGATAAGTTTCCAACTATTACTTCTTGTTCTGCCCTCAAGTGTTTTGGAGAATAGATCGACCCCTTCTTCTCTGTGACAGTCCTTCAAACAAGGAAGACTGCTTTCATATCACCCTCAATACTTCCCTTCATTAAATTAGACATACTCAAATCCCGCATTCATTCATTGTATGCTTTAGCTTCCAATCCCCTAATTATTTTTGTTGTTCTTCTCTGCATTTTCTATAGTCCCAACATCTTTTTGTACTGTGGTGACCAAAACTGGATGCAGTGTTCCAAGTGTGGGCTCACCAGTGCAGTATAAAGACGTACTACATTTCATGTGACCTTTCCCGTTTGCTCATAGTTTCTTGATATTGTTCTTGGCTTTGGGTTGCATCATTCATCTCAACATGAAACATGGGAAAGCAATAATAACTGGTGGGCTTGATTATTTTGGTAAGTCATTCTGTCACATCTTTGTTCCTTTCATTGGGAATTGGGAAATTCCAGTTCCAATTAGGATTGTTAAGCAAGGGCTCTTTTACATTTTTCTCAGGTTTGACAGGGCTTGTAAATCAAGTTTATAACTTCCCACACCCTTTTTGTATTATTTTATTGCTTATTTATTAATATTTATTTGTATTTTGTTACTGTTTTAAAAGTTATGCTATTCTGATTGATAATTAAAATTCTTTTTCTTCCTTGTTGCAGATATGTAGCCTGAACAAGTATCTCAGATTTTCTGTTTTCAATCTATAGTTCTTCCTATGTATTTCTCCTAACTATTCTAATATTCTCAATTCATATTTGGAAATTTTTCATATTGATTTCCTTTATGTCATTTAATGACAGCAATAATGTCTTTCAGTCTCTATCACAAATAAATATATGAAAAAAGAATAACAACTTAAAGGGCAAGTAGAAGAGTCAGAATCTTGAAATCTTGAAAAAGTTTAAAGAACAAAAAGTAATGTTAAAGGTGGTATATGAATATTGTATAAGAAAATGTCCAGTTCCACATAGCTGGCCAGGATGAAGAATTACAAAGACTTCAGTTATCTTCATTGTTAGTGTTGGGAAGGGAAGTCTAAACATAGATTTTCAAACCCTTATTTATTAGTGAGTTTGTTATGATGAAGTTCCTCAGAATGCTTTTGAATAATTTCTTCCCATGTTTCTTGCCATCAATGAGTTGCCATTAATTAAATAAGCTGGACTCCTCTATTTCATGTTGTCTATGTCTAATTTTCCTTGTATTAGTTTCCTTAGCCTTCCCATAATCTCTCACAGGATGGATGGTTTGCTAATCTAGAATAGAATGGAGAGGCGTTGGTACTAGACTATTTAGTCCTTCTCTTATTTTATCTCCCTTTTAAATTTTCTTGCCTGATACTTCTGAAACCCACACCTCTGGTTAAATACAAGTTACTTAGGTGTTAGCTGTTTTCTAGTGGCAAGGCAGCATTTATGTATTTACTTAGTTTATTAATCAATTTTATACAGCTCTCCCCCACCCACCCCAATTTGCCAAAGGTGACAATAGTGTAGTGCACAATCTTAAATAAAACATTCAATATAATACCGATAAAAATCTTTAAAAACCTATAGAACAAATAATATAAAAACAAAAATACTAACAATGGGCAAAGGGGGGATAAAAATGTCTGCTTTAGTAATGGAATGATAGAAACAACCTGTCCAGTTCCACAGGAGCCCTAGGTCTGGCAGCATAACTATCTCTTGAGAGCCTTTTAAAAATCGAAAGGAGTGAAGCCAATCTAAATTCAGGTGGACAGATGGTAGGTGGCCATAGCAAAGGCGCAAATCCTGGGATCCACCAGATTTAAGTTCTTAGCTACTTGCAGAATGCCTTCTCTGTGAGATCTGATGGAGAAAGCTGATATACCTGGGGAGAGGTGGTCTCCTAGATGCATGTATATAGTCAATTGTTCAATGCAATCTATATTTATTTTAGATCACAGCTACTAACTACAGCCCAGAAAAAAATACCACAATTAATGCCACATAAGCTAGTCTTATACAGTGGTGAAATGTAAAATTTGTTACTACCAGTTCTGTGGGAGTAGTTTGGTGGATGGGTGGGGGTAATATGACTGAGTGGGCGTGGCCAACATTTTTTTTAACTTTTAAAACCATTTTTTCTACAACCTCTTCGGCTGAAGAGGTTGTAAAAAAATGCTTTTAAAGCCTCTGACGATCCCAGCTGACTTGCCTGATCAGCAGAGGCTTTTTTTTTTAAAGCCTCTGACGATCCCAGCTGACTTGCCTGATCGGCAGAGGCTTTCTTTTTTTTTTTTAAAGCCTCTGACGATCCCAGCTGACTTGCCTGATCAGCAGACACTTTTTTTTCTTTTAAAAACATTTTTTCTATAACCTCGTCGGCCGAAGAGGTTGTAGAAAAAATGCTTTTAAAATCCTCTGATGATCCCAGCTGAGCTGCGCAATCATCAGAGGCGCTTTTTTTTTTTTTACTTTTAAAAGCATTTTTTCGGCCAAAGAGGTTGTAGAAAAAATGCTTTTAAAAATTAAAAAAAAGCCTCTGATGATCGCGCGGCTCAGCTGGGCAATGGGGGTGGCATGGATTTTTGCTACTGGTTCTCTGAACCACCCGCCTCCATCGCTACCGGATCAGGCAATCTGGTCCGAACTGGGAGCATTTCACCCCAGGTCTTATATCACTACAAGGAAGATCATTTACTATCCAGTAAATGATTGTTTGTTTTCTATTCCTATTCCCCCATTTGCAGTTATAAATCCTATTGAATATCTGCAGGTCCAGAATAGATGACCATTCCCAATACTTCAACTTTTTAATAAAAAAGACAGTGTTTACTTACCCTGGCAAAAGTATCCAATTTTTCTTTGTCATATAAGACCCTCAATATTCCTGCATACAAAGGACAACAAGCTCCTGCACAATAAAAAGACAGCAAATACACAAAGACAGATTGAAATGTATTTCAAAAAAAACCTTCTAATAATGTATGATAGTTAAAAATCCTAGAGGAATATAGGAACATGTTTCATCTTCACTGAGCAACACACAGTATTTAAATAAGCCCTTTTTATTAATATTAGAATTATTAACCTCAGCTTTATCCAAGCTTTCACATTCCTGATTCATTATCTACAATCTCATATACTTTTACTCCACAATGAACTTGTTTACAATTAGTTTTTAGTATATCTTTCTTTAGGAACATCTACCAATATAGAACATTAACATCATGGAATTCTATTTATCACTGATAATCATATATAATCATCAAAAGAAAATTAAAGTCCAATATAGAGGGAGGGTAGACAGTGAAAATTGTACAAGAATAAATGCACTACTAGAGTTACAAACAAATAACTTATTCTTGATTGTGACCTTTGTAATTCACACTGATAATAAAGTAATCAGCTAAATGTCTGGGGAAGAGATAGTATTAATAGGAAACCAAAAGGACATAATTTGAGGAGCATCCTTTTGACATGGAACATCATTATTTAATGAAGACTGAATTCATGAACCAATTCATTACAGATTTGCTTATGATTGGGAGGGAGACTTAATACAACATACTACTGAAGTTGCCATTGCTCAAATAGAAGGAGAACGATGGAGACAGCTGGTATTCAATCTTTTATTGTCTTTTATTGTGCGGGAGCTTGTTGCACAAATATATGACTGAAACAACTGAGAAATATTGAGCAAAGCCCAATTTATCCTTGTTTGGACAAAATGTCTATCACTGATACAAATCTCCAAAATCCAGAATATATATAATTTCCAATTGGCTGGTAGGCTTTAAGGCGAAATGAGAGAAAGCTCAGTTCAGGAATTGCAACAAAGATACTGCAAAGATCCAAAATCCCCTCAGTGTGAATTAAGAGACCATAATAAAGAATCAATTCATTTTATGTATGCAAAAATCCAAAATTGTATCATTTTCCAAGATGATCCCAAGCAATATTTTCTGTGCATAATTCAAACGTCAATCAAATATTAATGTCAGAATTTTCACCTGGTGGAATAACTGGCTTGTATCCTGTTGCAGAAAGACGGGAACACGTAACAGATATACATTCTCCTTGATAACTGTAGTCAGAAAGGACGCCTACAGCTTGACAAAGTCCATTGTAATCAACAGCCACACGGTCAGAAAAAGCAGCACAGATGTTGCTATACGTTTCCCCGTTATGGCCACATACCAAATCTACTGATTTGCAAAAGGACTGAAATAAATAGAATAGAATAAAATTCTTTATTGGCCAAATGTGATTGGACACACAAGGAATTTGTCTTGGTGCATATGCTCTCAGTGTACATAAAAGAAAAGATACATTCGTAAAGAAACATAAGGTAACTGTCAAGTATTTGCAAGCCATTGGCACATGTGTCATATAGACACCAGTGGAGGCAGAGAGTGTCTCCACCCCTATGTGGAAAGTAGGGGTTTACCCTGAGTATAAAACCCCCTCCAACCTTTTCCACCTTGTGCTCTCTCCATCTCACTCTTTTCATGTTTGTTTCTCATGAGACTTGACCTCTGTTGTACATAGTTAATATGATTTATTATATGAATAAATACGTTTAAGACATTTATTTATGCATCTATCTCTGAACTCTTCTATGCTCCTGGGTGTTTCTACGATCCCAATTCCACAGTAAAACACTTAATGATAGTCATAAAGTACACATAAGCAATCAAATCATATTAGGAAAAAGTCAATATAAATCGTAAGGATACAAGCAACAAAGTTACAGTCAGACAGTCATAAGTGGGAGGAGATGGGTGATAGGAACGATGAGAAGATTAATAGTAGTAAATAGTTTGACAGTGTTGAGGGGAGAAATTTGGAATTATTTCCAAAAACAGAAGAGAATATAATTTCCCAAATTATATGCAAAGAGAGAAATGATTTTTCATTGTTTACATTATCCACTATCCTGTAAAACAGAGATAAACATACAAGAGAAAAACAAATCCAAATTTAAACTATAAAATAAAAGAGAAGGGGGAAACTCATAGTCTCCTGGTTTCGAAGCCAATATCTTAACCACTATACCAAATTGATGTGGTTTTTTAAAAAAGGTTACTTTTAAATTATTGCTTGACCAATTCCTCAATTTTGCAAAACATAACATTATGTTTGGCCATAAATATTATATTCTGAGTTTTAGATGCTTCTCCAAAATATTAAGATTATTCAGAGAGTGAAAGGCATGTTATCCTTCCAACCCTATTATTATTATCTTTTATTCATTAAACATGAAACTCAGTCAACTGGACATTCAAAAATGTATCACAAATATCATTGACTGGCGCTGATGGTTGATATGGGTTGCTGCCAGCATCCTAAGTATCAACTAAGTATCTTCTAAAAATGTATGATGATGATGATGGTGTTGATGTTGATGATTATGGTTGCTGCTGCTGCTGCTGCTGCTGCTGTTGTTGTTATTTATTATATCTTTTGTTGCATTTTACCTACTATATGGTATGCCCTTTTCACAACTTTGGGATTTAGGTATTCAGGTTTAAGATTTATGAATTATGATATACAACAGCTTTATAGGCTCTATAAACTAACTTCTTTATCTTTCTTTATCTACTCTCTTATTTAGTTTTTTGCAACTCAAAATTGTTTGTAAATGTCAAAGGATATTTTGAAAACATTCTATATAGTTTGAGAGCTTGCAATTTTTGCATTTACTTGAGAAACTTAAATAAGATTCAGTTAATCTCTTTTTTGCCAGATTGTAAATAAATGGCTTGAGGCTGATTGTGCTTTGATTAATTCTACTTGTTTTATCTGAGTTTAATTTATTGTATCTTCAATGTACTTGGAATATATCTAATTTTGTATCTAATTATATTTTTCCAGCAAATGGAATTTTATAGTGCAAATTTTATTTTGCCAATTCTAATTGTCTTGTTTGATTTTATTATATTTATTGTCAAGAGAAGCTTCTGGTAAGGAATTAGGGATCTTTACTTAAATTGTTAAGTCCTATTTCACAGAGAATCTACTTAGACAAACTTAATTTTATTTTATATATTTGGACTTATTTTTAATTTTACTGATATTCTGCATAGAGATTATCCCAAAACACAACATTTTCAATAGATATTATCAAAGTGAGTTCCCACCTAAAGAACTGGGTATGATGCCACAACTAAATAAACTAATTATTATTATTACTAATAAAATGAGTAATATTTTCAGTTTTTTATTTACACTTCATTGCATACAACATTTAAGTATTTTATGAAGTGTAATTAATATCTAATCTCAACACTGTATATTTGTTTCTGAATTTGTTTAATAAAAAAGCATTTTAAAAGATAAAACTGTATATCATTTGTTAAAACTAAGTAATAAGTGGCAGAGTAAAGAAAACTTGATAATAATAGAGGAAGACTAGCAACAAACAAAAAGTAATTTTCCTATTACTCTATCACTCCTTTACAGACAAATCTAACACATTAAATATATACAAGGACAAATGATGCAATATTTCAATTAGAAGACATTATTTTAAAGCTTGGAGATTTAGTTGTAAAATATACCATAGACTAGCACTTGGTAGACTAGCAGTGAAGGCTTTGGGAAAATATTCAGATGTTATGCCTACCAGTATCAGAATCATCCGGCAATGGATTTTCCTGTGGTATTGTGTAAATGAAAGTTGGATTTTAAACAAACAGGTTATAAATAATTGACAATTTTGAACATTTGTGTTGGAGAAGACTCATGGGAATATCATGGATAATCAATAAAACATGCAAAAGTATCACAGAACAAATCAATCCAGAGTTCTCCCAAGCACAAATGATCAAGATCAAACTATCATATTTTGGACACATTTTAAGAAAACCTATTCTTTAGAAGTCTACAATGCTGTGAGAGATGGAAGGAAAGAAAAAAACAGGACAATCAGCAGCAAGGTGGCTGGATTAGGAGTGGGCATATCTGTGAAAGATTTAAGACAGGGGTGTCAAACTCAAGGTCCGCGGGCAAGATCCGGCCCACAGGGTGCCTGCGGGGCCACCCTGGAAATGATGAAGGACCAGCCTGCAGTGCCTCTGCCAGTGAAAATAGAGCACAGCAGAGGATTTTCACTAGCAGAGGGTTGCAGGTCATCCCAGCTGAAAATGGAGCTCGGGAGTCCATTTTTGCTGGCAGAGTGCTTGGGTCATGGGTGCCCCTGACATGAGTGATGTCAAGCTGGCCATGCTCACTTTGGCCATGCCCCCCGCCCTCCCCTGAGGTCAAATACAACCCTGGGGCGCCCTCAATGAAATCAAGTTTGACACCCCTGATTTAAGGAATAGGTGATCTTTAAGAAAGCCAATCTCTATGGATGCTAAGAAAAGACACCCAGTTGATAGCACAACTCAAATTAATATCAGCCCTTACTTCAATAAAAGCTTTTTATGAAGATGAATGTACAAAAGCTTTTGATCAGTAGACAGAATAATTGATACAGATAGCAAGATTTCTTTGATAAAGCAGAGGTGAAATTTTTCTTCTTGAAATGTTTAGAAATATGTTCAATGGTTCTAGTATTTTCAAATAAGTGATAATTCCAGTATAAAATACAATATAAAATAAGATGAACTTCTCAGAGACCTAGCCAAATTTGAAAAGTCTATAAAATAAAATTCAGAAAATCTGCTAAGGCTTTTTTTTTTTTAATTTTGATTTATATGCCGCCCTTCTCCGGAGACTCAGGGCGCATTACAATGCGTTAAGCAATAGCTTCATACTTTTGTATATTTATACAAAGTTAGCTTATTGCCCCCACAATCTGGGTCCTCATTTTACCTACCTTAGAAAGGATGGAAGGCTGAGTCAACCTTGAGCCTGGTGAGATTTGAACTTGCAGTAATTGCAGGCAGCTGGTGTTAATAACAGTGCATCAATGTTAAAAATAACTTTTTATTTTTTAAAAAAGGACTATTTATTTTATTAAAATTATATGTCACCCATTTTGCTCAAATGCAACTCTGGGCAGTTTACAATCTGATAAAACAAAATTACAAAGATTAAAATACTAGGACAATAAATATAACATTAAAATTATATTAGATATTGAATTTCATGTAATCTGAAAAGTATGTATTATAATTATGTTTATGGACTTCTACCACATCTAAAGACTTTAAAATATTAGACTCAGTTTAGACAGAGACTCTTTTTATTTATTTATTATTATTATTCTGATTAATGATTCTAATCATATTGAGTCTCTTTTCTAGTTATTCACTATCATTTTGATTTTAACTATATTTTTAAACTGCTAAATTGATATGACCAACTTTTTAAGTAGTACTAATATTCTTATTTAATTTTATAAAGCTTGTAGATCTCTTTTCTATTTCTTCATTTTTTTTTTCTTGGCTGCGCTTTTAAATTTCTAACAAACAAAATAAAATAGTAAAGAAAATCCTCATATAGACTGTACAGAATTATTCATAGGGATTTCCAGAATTAGCCCAGGTAATCAATAGCCAAATCAATACCTATAGAAAGAAATGCTTTTTTAGAAGTTTATACTTTCTTGTTTAAATAGCATAAAGAGAAAAATCAGCATTAGATATAGCAACAGAATTCAACAAAAAAGTAGTTTCATACCTGACATGGACCTTTGTATGATATAATTTTTCCTTTTTGATGCAGAGCACAGAGATTATTATATTCTATATTGTCTGTGTCACAAACAGGATCTCGCAACTGGTCACCACAACTGAATTGTCTTGGCACACATTCATATTGGTTACATCCAAAGTTCTCAAAACTTGTTAAACAAACCTGTGGCTTTGGTAAACATCTGGAGAAAATATTTTCAAATATTTATTCCAAAAGAAAAACAAAAGCAATAGAAATATGATAACAAAGGAACTAATCTACTGTATATTCTGCTCTGTTCTTTAGAAAGTTGTAAACAATTATTTGTTAATAAATACAATAAATATTTTTGGTCATAAGCATCAAATACAGAATGGATACAAATATGTTATAAAATACTATCTTACTGCAATCCTCACAAAGGGCAGGAGATATTGTGAGGGAACCTACATCTGAATTAGTTCAGTTGTATAGTATTTTAATAACCCTACCTCACCACTAGTCAGGTGACAGTCTTCTTCTATTCTTCCTGGAATCTTCTATCAAAGGGGAAGTCTTCTCAAGAAGCTCCCAGTTAGGCAACTTACATTTACTACTGCTAGCCCATACAAAGTAGATCTTTACTGAACACTAGAAAAATCTGCCCAACAGAAAGAGCTATTCAGCAATGGATCTACTCATTCAGAGAGATCCACTTCACTGTAAGCATTCAATCAGAGGCTATCAGCCATCTCCCTGGAATACTTTAATTTGGATTATTGTTCCAAGTAGGATATTGGATCCACCAACCCAAATGGGACCTTCTGTTTCTATGATTCTAATATATTTCCATTCCTAGCTTTCTGTAATCAGAGGCAATATCATAGATTCCAAAATAAAGAAAGCAGCACTGATTTGATACCAGCAGACCAAAAAACCTGATTCATTCCCCTTAATCATTAGCTAAATTTCCCATTGCCTTTAGTTATTTTTTTGGGGAAAAGTGGAATTTTAGAATACCAATTGTTTTGGCAATATTTATTTAATTTATGAGCTGCCTCACTCATCTAAACAACTCTAGGCAATTTAGAATCTAAAAATGAAATTGAAAATAGTAATAAACATACATATACCATACCATACATACTGTACCATATCATGCCATACCATACCATACCATACCATACCACAACACAACAACACAAACACAACACAAGACATAAAATACACCCCTAGTTTACAATGCTTCCTTCCAGGGAAGATTGAGGAGTAAAATCCCAGCATGAGGATGGAATAAAAAAGTATGCTATCCCATGACCTGCTGAAAGAACCATGATTTAAGGCTTCTCCAAGCAAAAATAAGGTGAAAGTCATGTGGACTTTAGGAGCTTTAGCTATTCCTCAAAGCAGCTGTATCCACAGAGGGGGAAAAACACATCTTCAAGTTCCATTATAATTTGAACTAATGCAATCAAGGACAGAATTAAAAAAGTGCAGATTATGCAGAGGCAGAAGAAATAGTAGGTCATATATTGAGCTCATGCAAGAAGATCACATAAACTATTATAAATCATAACATAACATAGTTGCCAAAATGATCACTGGAACATCTATAAAAATATCATGTGACAATAATGAAAAATTGGTTGGACCATAGAATTGAGATAGTAGTCAAAAGTGAGCATATTAAAATATTGTGGGATTTCTGAATACAAAATGATAAAGTCTTAGTCTATAACACACCAGATTTAAGTGTTTAACTTCTTTAAAAGAAGAAAGTGTGGATAACTGATTTAGCAATATCAGGAGATAGTAGAATAGAGAACATCAGAAAGTATCAAGATCTGAAAATTGAAGTTTAAAGATTATATTACAAACGCACTGTGGTGGTCATAAGTGCCAAAAATCTTGAGTGGCACTTAGATCTTGGATCTTCACATTGACCACAGTTCCATATGTAAATTATAAAAAGGACACTGCTTTGGATCCATAATTATACCACCATTACATCTTGAGTTTTTGGGAAGAACACATACATATGAAGGTTAATATCAGCCAAAGAATAACTGTTATATGCACATCTTTTAATTATGGATCCAAAGCAGTGTGGCCTTTTTATAATTTACATATGGAACTGTGGTCAATGTAAAGATCCAAGATCTAAGTGCCACCCAAGATTTTGTGCCACCCTTCCAGTATTTGAGAGGCTGCCACAAAGAAGAGGGGGTCAACTTATTTTCCAAAGCACCAGAAGACAGGACAAGGAACAAGAAACTTCCTAAGAGTGAGAACAATTAGCAGTGGAACAGCTTGCCTTCAGAAGTTGTGGGTGCTTCATTATTGAAGGTTCTTAAGAAAAGACTGGACAGTCACTTGTCTGAAATAGTATAGTCTCCTGCTTTAGCAGGGGATTGGATTAGAAGACTTCCAAGGTCCTTTCCAGTTCATTGATTGCTGACTGATATTGGCAGTCCCCAATGTAGCTTTACCATACCATACTCCCTCCTCCTGATAGTATTACAGAAATTCTAATGACCAAAATAATATTTTTAATATACTAATATTATTACTAGTAATATAAATTAGTATATTACTCCTCTCAGAAGCTATGCTCAAAATAAATCCCACTTGGATTACACAGAAAGTTATATATGAAGCTGTACTGCTGATACAACGCTGGTGGTGATAGGGAATCTAAATGTCATTCTAAGCCCAGACCAAATCCTTTGCCAATGCTTTAAATGCTTGAAGGAAACAGAGAATTCATATCTACTCTGTGCACATTTATTACGCAACTGAATATTTTAACTATATCATCCCTTTTATGCATATTTTTCACCTCAAAGTTGTATAAATTTGAATGCTTATTGGATATAAACATATCAGGCAATGTGTATTTGTGTAATGAGGGAGGGTGTGGCCTAAGGAGATCAACACTCTATATCAAAATGTGCATAATCATTAGGCAACTTCTTTTCTTCAGGCAAAATGGGCCAGAAAAGAGATTTAACTGACTCTAAAAAGTTAAAAATTGTAAAAACTCTTTCAGAGGAATGTAAGACTTTTGAAATTGCTAAAATATTGGATTGTGATCACAGAACCATCAAATGTTTTGTTGCAAATAGTCAACAGGGTCACAAGAAACATGTTTTTTAAAAAAGATGCACATTAACTGCCAAAGATTTGAGAAGAATCAAATGTGAAGCTACCAGGAACTATCTTTAATTTTTTCATTTAGTTGCATAATTCTGCACATTAATAGTTGCCCAATAATTGTGCACACATAGATATTCCCCTAAGAAAGCCAAAATCTCACTTTTACTTTCTTAAATATTCAGGTTTGAGGTTTTTAACATTTGGATTGACTGAGAGTACTACAGGTGTTCAATAATAAAATTAATCCTCCAAAATACAACTTGCACACAGGGTACTAAAAGAAACAAAATACAAAACATACATTTTTGCTGGACTCTGGCTTCCCATCATCCTATCCTACTAAAATTAGGCTTAGGCTGAGAGACTAGAAAACTGAGGGAAAGATTCCCTCTAACCTTGGAGAATACAAACACTACTATCCAAGTCAGATGGAATAAAAAATATATGGATATGGTAGCTGAATGGCTTTAATCTTACCCCCCACCCCTTTAGAAAAGCATGAATGGGGGCTATTACATGGTGTTGTATGAAGAGCTCACTGGTAATTTTCAATTACTGTATTTTTTGGAGTATAAAATGCACCGGAGTTTAAGACGCAGCATAGTTTTTGGGGAGGAAAATAGGGGGGAAATAATCTGCCTACCAGATTTTTGGCTAGCATCCTTAGTCTGGTCAGCTTCAGCACATTAGTTTGCTGGGTTTTATCTCCTGTTTGAAGATAAAAAACAGCTTCTAAAGCACAGCTGATCTCTGGAGAGAGAAGCAATGAGAAAAGCAGGTGATGCTCGGAAGATTGCTTCACTCGCTAGTGCCTCGTTAGGGCTGAAAAATAGCTTCTAAAGCACAGCTGAGAGGGAGCAGCAGTGAGAAAAGCAGGCAAAGCACGGAGATAACTTCACTCACTAGCACCTCGTTAGGGCTGAAAAAAAAGCTTCAAAAAAGCTACATTCGGAGTATAAGATGCACCCAAATTTTCAGCCTCTTTTGGTGGGGAGAGGAAGTGCGTTTTATACTCCAAAAATACGGTACTCCATAAATCAGTTCAAATGTAAGTTTACATGTTTACTGACTAATGCCAACAAACACTAATTATGGTTTGACTGGAAATGCAAAAACAATTTAAAAGAGGTTTTAGGAAAGTTTACAAATTAAACAGACAATCACACACACTAAAATAGTCTCAATTTTTAAGCAATCTTAAACAATAATATAAGGTTCCCTTGAAGAGAAAATAAAATAATAACATAAAATAAAGCCATCAGAGACTGCTGTCAATGCTTAAATATTTCAGTTAAGGCACAAAGTTATCTTTGGCAATTTACAGACAGGGGTCTTGGGAAATCTTCTAAAAACCCTACTGAGTCCCTATACAAATATGCGAGAAGCACTTTAGAGGTGTTTACTCAGAGTCTAATCAAGCAAATATTACTAACCCTTGACGTTTACTACACTACAAGCTTGGCCACCTCTCTAAAGTTGCCAAGTTGACTGAATCCCTTAAAGTGGTTGAAAAGCGTGGTAGTGATTGCATTTTCTCTGAACCACTCAAACAGAATTGTACAAAGTAGGCAGATTTTCTTGCCTTGCACTTCACATATATTAATTTAATGGAACATAACCCTAAAGATTGGTGACTGATGATTACAGTTCCTATATATTAGAAGGGATCTAGCTGATTATAGACCAATCAGCCTTTTGATGGTGAGAAGCAAATTGTATGCAAAACCCCTGGAAAATCCAAAATTTTCTGAATGAATTGAAACCAGGGTAGATAAAAATCAATGATTTTTTTTAAAAAATCAAAAAAATCAGATTTTTTTATTTAAATCGGATTTTTTTTATTTAAATCAGATTTTTTTGATTTTTATCAAATTTATTTTAATAAAAAACTTTTGGGGTAAAAAATCTATCGTAAGATAGTTTTCTATTTAAGATACATAAATAATTTAGTTTATTCAGCATGAAATGGAGCTTAGTTATGTAACATGAGGCTGTATATTCTGCAACACTGGGACTATCGGTGAGTCAACAGTGGGTCAAAGGAGTAGCAGAGATGACAGTTGCTCTTTTAAAATTATGATTTAAATCGAGTTGATTTAAATCAAGCCTTTTTACTAGTGATTTAAATCATGATTTAAATTGTGATTTAAATCAACTCGATTTAAATCAAATCCACCCTGATTGAAACCAAAGACCTATTTAGAAAAGAACAGGTAGGTTTCAAGCCAGGCACTCAATGGTGAACCATATTGTTGTGCTATATCATCTGAGGTTGCTGAAGTTTGAAAGGAGACCGTAACCTGCACTAATGGTCCGGCCATCGCCGTATCTCCTCCTCCCATTCTCGTGACACCCTGGCTGTGTCTGAGCCGGGAGCATGTGCACGAGCAGGGAGACCCTCAAGTAAGCACCAAAGCTCAGGAAAGGTGCGCCCAGGGCCGGCAGCGGCTTGCTTAAGCAGGGTCTCCCCACATGTGCGCATGCTCCTGGCTCAGCCACAGCCGGTCAGGGTGTCACAAGACTGGGAGGAGGAGGAGAGTGCAGGAGCAAAGCTTCCCTGTACCTGCCTTCATGCCACATTTGCACATAAGGGAGCCTTCACTTCCTGCTGCTTTGGGCTGGAGTTCGCACCCTCTGCACTCGGCTGAAGAGCTGCTGAGGGTGGGGGATGAAACGGCAAGGAGATGGCCAGAGCATTAGGAGAGAATCTTGTTAAGACTCTCCTAAGTGAGTGGCAGTTTTGGCGTTCACTTGGGGAGGGTCTCCCCATGCGTGTGCATGCTCCCGGCTCAGCCATGGCCGGCCAGGGCATCATGAGAGGAGGGGAGGAGGACGGTCGTCCGAAGGGAGGGTGGAGAGAGAGACACACACACACATATATACAGAGAGAGAGAGAGAGTGGGGGGGGAGGGAGACAGAGTGATACATAGAGAGGGGTGAGAGAGGGGAAGAGAGGGAGTGGGGGAGACAGAATGATTTTGTGGCTGGGAAGGCGTGGCGGGGGTCATGTGACTGGGTGAGAGTAAGTGACATCGAGATAGCTACGCCCACCAAGGTTTTGTGGTACCGGTGTGTTTTCTTTTTCTGTGGGAAACGAGTCCAAGTGGCTCTTTGAGTGTTTAAGGTTGCTGACCCCTGCACTAGACCAAACTGGCTCTCATAACCCATAAATTAATGAGAAGATTTGTTTATTTTTCCATTTCATACTCTGGATCAGGAAAATTTATATGTCTGTAAATAAATATGGGGAATTACAAAGGAACAAATAGGATTATTGAGTACACGTATATAAATATTACAATCCTGTAGCATAAGCTTCCTTTAAACCTTTCCTAGCTTCTGAGCACTTTGCTAAGGGGTAAAATATTCTACTCTTGATTGCTCCCTAATTTTATCTGGAGTTTCTGCTGTAATTGATTGGGATATCCAAACTGGAACATAAAGTGATTCTTAAGTTGTCAGGAGAGAGTTGGTGGGAGTTGCTGAATATGGTATTAGGGCACTATCTAGATAACTGAACTTTAATTATAACTTTCATCCAGTTGATGTAGTGATTAGATACTGGAGAGTTGGAATAGATTATCACTTAGATTGGTTCCTCAATATGCTATTCCTTTCTTTTTAATAAAGTTTTTACAGAAAATCTATCTATCTGTCAAACTGAAGAAGACAATTGGGTCATTGACAAAAGATTCATTCTACAAGAAATTTTTTAATCCCGATTTCCAAGTCTTTAAACTCATGAAAGCAAAGCATATGTAATGTTTAAGAACTTTTAAAAGTTTTTTTAAAAATTTTAATTAAAGCATGGATTTAAATATCAAATTTTCATGATATCTTTCTTTCAAACTTCAAATTTTAATAATACACATTCATTACATAAAATATTTCTAATAGTTTATATAACACTGATATCTATTATATAAACTACTACAATTCATGTGTTTCTGTTAACAGAAATTAAGATAAAACTTATTTTTCATGAAAGTTAACTGGTCTAGTAAAATAATTTCTGTAGATTTTCTTAAACATTTACCTCTGATTTTTGGGGCAGGGATTAGAGTTGCAAGGATCCTTAGAAATGCAGGACCCAAATTCGAACTGATTATCATGTAGCCCAACACAACGTGCTATACATGCACTTGGGTAAGTACGTCCATTCTGCCCACATACTGGGACAAACTGATCAGCGCAGTTACATGGCAGACCTGAAAAACGTAAACCTCAGTTAGGATGTTGTCTATATCTACATCACCTATAGAAATCCATTCATTATTTTTCTCTGAAGGAGGATGATGTGTTTGCCCTTTAAATAATTATCTGAAGGAAGGATTATCATACATTGGATAAAAATATGGTAAGAGAAGTAGACTCTGTTGAATGAAGAGCCTCGGTGGTGCAGCGGACTAAGTACTGTTAAGTGCTAGCACTTAGCTGCCAGCTGCCTACAATTAGTGCGAGTTCAAATTTCACCAGGCTCAAGGTTGATTCAGCCTTCCATCCTTTCGAGGTAGGTAAATTGAGGACCCGGATTGTGGGGGCAATAAGCCAGCTTTGTAGAGAACAACACCGCTTAGGGGGCCCCGAAAGCCCTAATAAGCAGGTATATACATAAAAGTATGCAGGCTATTGCTATAATGCATTGTAAGCCGCCCTAAGTCTATGGAGAAGGGCGGCATATAAATTGGACTAATAAATAAATAATAAATGAATAAATGAATATACAAGTAATCCTCATGATACAACATAATGGAGCTTGTCCACTATAGTCGGATGCATGACATTCATTAAGCAACACAATCTTAGGATGCTCCACTTTTTAAGAAGGCTCCATTTGTTTGTGCTGTTTATGGAGCCTCTTTAAAAAAAACCTCTATAGTATCATGAGAACAGAACCTGTTGCTAAATAGCAGGAGTTTGATATGAGTTTGTAAGAAACTGATCCTGTATTTGGTCAGCTGCTTTTCTCAGAAGCTGAAAAAACAGAAAGGTAAGATGGGAATTTCCTGGAGTAGGCTTGAGTCCTGCAAGTCTGTGGGTGGGTTGCCTTCTTATCCACTGGAGGCTTACAAACTCCATTTGCCCTGATCTCCCCTTCCTTGTCAGAGTTCACAAATTCCATTTGCTCTGACCTCCCGTTCCTTGCTGGAGTTTAGAAACTTCATCTATCTGGATCTCCTCTTGCTTGCTGGGTGGGAAGAAAGCTAGAGGCTAGAAAGATTTATAGCCATTATAGCCAACTGATCTCCACTGGGCGGATGAGTTGTTACAGGGACCCAGTGGGTTGGGACAGGTGAGTGGATGAGTGCTGCAGCATTGGTCATAAGAATGAATGGTTGCGGAGATGCTGCAGCCGCTATTTGAAACCAAGTCACAAGTAACTTTTATAACATCAAATGGTCACTAAGCAGCCTGTTGTAAGTTGAGGACTACTCTATGAATATAAAGGAGTGTGTGCAAATAATGAAAGCACATGGTTGAAAACACAAAGTTTCAAGTAGGATGGGATGAGCATATTAGCCCTGCCTGTACTTATCTTTCACATAAAGAGAGTATATAGCTACAATGGGAGACTCCTTTATCTATGGATTGAGTACTCTGGAAATGAAAATACTCAATTGATGAAGACTAGAAATCCCAATCATACATAACTGGGAGCAACAGCTACTAGATTCTATTAAACCTACTACAGAGTAAGAACGAATAGATTTCTTACATTTGTAGCCTAGCACAAAAGTCTGCATTGAACCATTCAATTTTGAAACATTCAATTCAACCTAACAGAAGGAAAAAACAAGTCAGTTTCTCAAGGTTTTCAGTCTATCATTGCTTATGGAGAATATACAAATTAAACAGATCCATTCCTGAAACAAAACCAACCAGTGCATATTGAACTCAAGGAAATCTGCTACAGAGTAAGCACAGATAGATTTATACTTGCCCAATTATCTTGCAAGCAAATAAGCTTTATGTGTGTGAGCACACAAAACAATAGTTTGTGAGGAGAAAGAATTATTTTGATCTACAACTGTGAGTGAGGATCATTTTATTTACATAAAGTATATTTAGCAGGAAATGAATTTTAATCAAGTAATATTAATTTTCATCCTCCTCTCTTTTTTGAAGTGAAGCCTCTGGCCAGCATGTATAAATATACAAATGTACACAAACGTATGTGGAACATGTTATATTTATTAATGGGAAAAAAATCTATAAAACTGAAATCAGTGGAAACAATACTTTTCAAATATAAGGAAGCTAGTGTACAGAATTTTAATTTGTATTAACAACTGCTTTTCTGCCCATTCTTTCCATTTTAAATACAGCGTTGTCTTTCTTTTGAGAAAATACAGTAGTATCAAATTGTATTAATCTTTTTAAACCAATTTTTAAAAATACATTATAATAGCTTCCTAACATTCTTATAATTTTTTTCTCCCAAAACTGTGTGTTTTGAATTTCATTTATCTCTTACGTTGTATTCAATCTGCAATATAACCCAAACTATTTGCTTCAATATTGGCAATCTGAATAAATCCAAAGACAAACAGACTACAAAAAGTTGTCACATGAAATATCTAGGCAAAGTATCATCAGAGAAAACGAAAATTCAGTATTACATTGCTTCTGATAAGTTTCAAAATTCCTTAAAATTTAAAAGCACTACCTGTAAATAGGTGACGTTCATCATCTGAACTTAATTCATTGAGACACTGACGAGTGGAGCATATCAAATTCCCAGAAAAACATGAACAGACATTGCAGTCTATATTAAAAGATGTTCCGTGGCCTTAAAATAAAAGAAATATAATACTAAATATTGGATTTAAAATGTAACTACTTAAATATATTTATTTTTATTTTTTTTATTTTATTAAAATTTATATGCCACCTTTCTCCTGAAGGACTCGGGGGCGGCTCACAAGTACAAAATGACAATAAAAACAATATCACTAAATAGCATTAAAAATCCAATTTAAAATTCCCCAGTTAACTAAAAAACCCAACCAGATCAGGTGTAAATGAGTAAATGAGTAAAAAGCCAGGTCTTAAGATCTTTGAGGAAGGAACGGAGATCAGGGGCTGTCCGGAGCTCGGTGGGTAACTCATTCCAGAGAGTTGGTGCGGCCACCGAGAACGCTCTCAATCTGGGGGCCACCGGCCGACATTGTCTGGCCGATGGCACCCGGAGGAGGGCAGTCCTATGTGACCGCACTGGGCGGTGGGAGGCCGGTAGGAGGTGGTCCTGCAAGTATATGCATTGTTAGTATGAAATACTGCCCTTGCAGCCAAAAAAAATTATTCAATGTATATCCTATCTTTTCTCTAGGAGTTCACAGTAATGTAGATAGCATTCTCTCCTCCATTTTTTTCATAGTAACTCTACCATGCCGACAGGATGTGGCCAGTTTAACCCAAAGAGCTTAAATGGTTCAAGATGGAATTATAATTGGGTTTCCAGATTAGCAGTTAAATTTTTTTAAAAAAATCTCATGCTTTATTTAGATTTAACTGATTATCATTTTGATTGAAATTTCTACATATTTGCTAAGGTTTATTTTATTGCACTTCTTATTTTAGATTAACTGTATCACCTTCCATTTGCTTAAATGAAATCAGTCTACATATTATTTACATACTGTAGAAATACAGGCAGTCATTGACTTACAACCACAATTGAGCCCAGAATTTATGTTGCTTCAGTGAGAAATTTGTTAAGTGAGTTTTATCCCATTTTACGACTTTTCTTGCACTTAACAAATTCACATTTGTTAAGTGAATCACTGCAGTTGTTAAATTAATAACACAGTTGTTAAGTGACTCTGACTTCCCCGATGACTTTGCTTGTCAAGTCGCAAAAGATGGTCACATGACTCCGGAACACTGGCATAAATATGAACCAGTTGTCAAGCATCCAATTGTAAATTAAGTGACCATGGGGATGCTGCAAAAATAATGTGTCAAAAGCACTTTTTTAAGCGCCGTTGTAGCTTCAAATGGTCTCTAAAAGAATTGATGTAAGTCAAGGACTAGCTGTATTACAGAATTCTGTAAAAAATAAACAACCCCCCCCCCCCATGCATCGCGTTTTTGTCCTCCCCAGCCTCCAGGAGCATTATGCAGGCTTCCCAAACCCTCTGCGCATCCCATTTTTGCAAGAAACAGGCCTGTTTTTGGCGAAAACCAGACACACAGGGCAGGGTTTCGGGAGGCCAAAAATGGCTGTATTTGGTGTATAAAACGCACCAATATTTCTACCCTCTTTTGGGGGAGGGGAAATTGTCTTATACTCTGAAAAGCACTGTAGTTTTGTAATCTGCAGAATTTTAAGACCTTATAACAAAAACAACCCCATATACTAGTACTTACTTTTTCTTTGCCCTCCAACAATGCATGACTTTTGGAGATCAATACAATGCATTTCCATGCAGTTTTCTAACAAACTATTCTGCCCACATGTGCAAATTTTATAGCAACCAACATCTCCAACAGAAGATGGTACTTGGATGAGTGTACCTTGACGGACAATAAAATCAGAGGCTTCACCCAATTTGCAGCCTATGTTAATATGCAGAAAAGACAAATGTTAGTGAATTATGAATTCTAGAAGGAATAAGTGTTGTAACCTCTTAAAAAATTAAGAAACAATTTAAACTTTCATTGATTACAGTTTACTCAGAGACATGGAGCATTACACTTAAACAAAGGCATATTCATAGTAAGGTCAGCTGGTCTTAAAAATGAAATTGGAGATGAAAGACAGATACAATGCAGAGATAATAAAATTACTGATAATATGGGGCCGCATCACATAACATTGGAGGAAATACTGTGTGTGTGTGTGTGTGTGTGTATGAGAGACAGGAGGGAGGGGAGGAAAGGAGAGGAGAGAGAGGTAAATAGATCAGTTCTTCCTTATATAATGACTAAAGCTAAAAGTTCTGATACTACTTACTGCAACAAGTGAAAGGAACAAGCCCATTATAATGGATTCCCCCATTATAGGAAAAGACAATATAGTCTATTTGGCATTTACTATCTAGATTACACCATTTATTTATTGTAGCGACCATTCAACCTTAAAACATAGTATCTGTATTCTTGGAGATCTTCTAGTCCAAACCCTTTCTCAAGCAGGATACCCTATACCCATGATGGCGAACCTATGGCACGTGTGCCCGAAGTGGCACATGGAGCTAGGTTGCTTGGCACACATGGCGTCATCTGTTCCTCTTCCGAGTTTCTGGCGTGCATGCACATGCGACGATCAGCTGGCCTTTGTGCATGCAGCAGTGCCGGAAACTGGAAGAGCTGGTCTTCTGTTTCCCGGCATGAGCATGCGTGGCAACCAACTGATTGTTGCGTGCGCTTGTGCACCAGTAACTGGATGACTAGCTAGCACATGCATTTACCGGAAACTGGAAGTTCATTTTCCGGCGCGCACATGCTCCCTGGGCAGCTCCTCTTCCGGGTCACGGCCCAGACGAATTCCCTTTTCGGCACTCAGTGCCAAAAAAGTTTGCCATCACTGCCCTATACCATTTCAGACAAATGGGTGTCCAGTCTCTTCTTAATAGCCTGCAGCGATGGAGCACCCACAACGTCTGAAGGCAAACTGTTCCATTGGTTAATTGTTATCACTGTTAGAAAATGTCTCCTTAGTTCTAGGTAGCATCTCTCTTTAATGATCTTCTGTTACTTCTTGTCCTACCCTCAGGTGCTTTGGAGCACTCTTCTCTATGACAGCCCTTCAAGTACTGGAAGACTACTATCACATCTCTAGTCCTTATCTTCATTAGACTAGACATATCTGGTTCTCTTAATTATTCATTGTATGGTTTAGCTTCTAGATCCTTTATCGTTTTTGTTGTTCTTCTCTGCACTTTTTTTAAGGTGCACTTTTTTTAAGGTCTCAACCTGGTATTTTAAGACCTGGTATTCCAAATATAGTTTCACCAGTGCAATATAAAGTGATTCTATCATTTCATATGATCTTGAGGCTATCCCACTACTGATGCATCTTAGCAATGCATTGGCTTTTTTGACAATTGCAGCACACTGCTTGCTCATTCTTAAGTAGTGGTTTACTAGGACACCTTGATTCTCTCATAATTGCTACTGTTGAGCCAGATATCATCTATTCTATAACTTTGTATTTGGTTTTTCTTGCCTATGTATAGGATCTTACTTTTCTCATCACTGAATTGCATTTTGTTGGATAGGGCCCATTGTTCAAGTCTGTCAAGATGCTCTATTTTAAGTCTATCCTTTAAAGTGTTAGCAATTTCCCCCAACTTGGTGTTTTTTGAAAATTTGATATGTTCTCTATTTTACCAAAAAGAAGGCTGTGATCTTGTCAAATGCCTTACTGAAGTCTAAGTAAACTATGTCCACAGCATTTCCCTTATCAACTAATTTAGTCACTTTGTCAAAGAAGACAATACGGTCTGTCTGGCATGATTTGTTTTTAACCAAACCCACGCTGGCTTCTAGCAATCACCTTGTTCGTTTCTAGGTACTTAAAAATCCTCTGTTTGATTATCTTTTCCAGGGTCTTCCCAGGTATTATTGTCATGTTGACTGGCCTGTGGTTTCCTGGATTCATTTGTTTTTCCTTTTTTGAAGATTGGAAGCACATCAGTTCTATTCCAGTCCTTTAGTATTTCTTGGGTGCTCCAGAAATTTTGAAAGAAAAAAATGTTCAGTGGTTTCAAGATCACGTCTGCCAATTCCTTCAAAATCCTGGGATGTAATCCATCTGGTTCTGGCAATTTGAACTGGTCTAAACTGAACAAAATAATTTTTATTATTTTGACTTACATTGCTATTCTGTATCCTACATGCCGCTTTTGATTGGCTGAACTGTTTTTTCTTTTGATGAAGAAAGATTCAAAGAAAGAAATAAGCAATTCTGCTTGATGCCTGTCACCTCCTTGCCATCTTCTCCATTAGTAGATCAATGATTTCTTTGACTATGTGTAGTTTTTTTTGTTTCTTACATGTTTAAACTTTTAAAAACATGTTTTTAGCATTTGTTACAAGTTTTAGTTCACTCTAACCCTTAGCATTCCTGCCTTTGTCCTTGTTGATTCGGACATTTTGCTGGCATTGTTTTACTTATATATCCCTCTTTCTATTTTTTATATTTGTCCTCTTTTTTCTCTCAGTATGTCAGAGATGCTTTATCTAATCATGCTGACTTTGTCTGCGGTCTCCTGTTTTCTTTCTCTGTGGTACTATGTTAGATTGGGCTGTTATAATCTCATTTTTCCCAAGTATCTTGAGTTGTCCCGAAGTGCTTTTTCAAAAGACAACTGAACCTTGTTTTTTTCTTGAAGACATTTCATTTCTTATCCAAGAAGCTTCTTCAATTCTTGGGTTGTTTTCCCCTTTAGGATGTCCATCTATAGATTACTTCCTAAACTCTTAGTTTGTTAAAGTCATGTTTTTTAAGGTCTATGATCATAGTATGACTTTGTTCAATTATTGCCTGATTATGTTTGGCATGGTTACTCTCTCCCAAAGTTCCACAACTTCCATGTATCATTTAAACTCTATTAGTAAGAATTAAGTCCAGTAGAGCTATCCCTCTAAGTACCTTCTTCTACCCTGTTTCCCCCAAAATAAGACATCCCCCGATAATAAGCTCAAACAGGCTTTTGAGCGCATGGCAATAAGGCCAAGCGCTTATTTCAGGGTTCAAAAAAATATAAGACAGGGTCTTATTTTCAGGGAAACACGGTACATTTTGGATGACAAAGTTGTCAGTTAGATTTGTCAGGAAGCTGTTTGATCTCCCAGTTGATGCACAGCTTGGCTCCCAGTTGATGTCAGGTTAATTAAAGCCCCCATTATTACTGTGGTGTGTTTCCTGCACATTCTAGCTAACTGATTAGCAAAACATTCATCTATTTCCTCTGCATGTTTGGGTGACCTGCAGTACACACCCATGGCAATGTCATTTTCTCCCCTTTTATGAAATCAAGGTTTTCATCCTTGGTTTTATGCATTTCAGTTTTATGCATTTCTTTTAAGGTGTAGTGATTTCAAATGTATAATGCAATACCACCTCCTCTTTTGTTAGGTCTGTTTCTTTTGAACAATTTATATCCTTCCAGCAATACATTGCGGTCATTAATTTTATCCCACCAAGTTTCAGTAATAGCAACAATATTGTACTTGCCCTCGCATACTAGAACTTCAAGTTCACCCTGTTTGTTCCTCATACATTGAGCATTAGTATATAGACATCCAAGTCCTTTATGGCTGACCCTGCATTTACTTCTTCCATCTGCTATTTTATATCTGACTTCTCCTTACTTCTGAGCATTCCCTATTTCCTTGTTTGATTGGTTATCTTGGGGTTTATGCTTAGAATTAGATTCTAAAGTCCCTAAAGATTGGTCACCCTCCCCTTCCAGTTTTAGTGTAAAGTGAAATTATATTTTGAAATAGCAATCCCCTTGAAGAAATAATATTTTCAATGACAATAAAGGCAAGTGTTAAATTATTAGGAATCCTATGGCATTTGTTTAGCCTTTAAAAAGGCTTACCCTGAATACAAAAATAGGGAAGACAAGGTTCAAGAGGCTGACATCCCTTTCTGTTTACTTCACACAATTGATTTGCAGCACAGGGATTTGGATTACAGGGATGTGTAACATCTTCTACAATATTATCCAATGTACTTGGACCTGAAAAAAACAAAAAACAGGGAACATTAATACTGTGTAGAATCAGTCTTAATTTTTAAGCCAATGTGTCATTTTTATTCAGTAAGTGAAAACGTACACATTATTTAAAAAAATAAATAATTCAATGTTTTTTTTAAAGAACCAACATTTCAGCCTATGTTGTGGCCCGCCAGCGGCCTGCGCAGATCGTGGCTGATCCCGACAATGAGGAGGCTGGTGTGGGGTCGCGCCAGCAGCCTGCGCAGCCGGCGCTCGCATCGGACAGCGAGGAGGCTGAAGAGGATGTGGTGCCAGAGGCAGAGACTCAGCCAGGGCCTTCAGAACCTCCAGAGGCTCCTTCAAGTGGAGAGAGTGAAGTGGAGGAGCCTCTCCTCAATGCTCGAACACACAGGGCTGCCAAAAGGCAGAAGTGGCTACTCAGGAGGAGGAGGTCTCCTTGAGAGTAAGGTATGAGAATAATTGGCCACTCCCTTAGCCTATTTAAGTCACACGCAGTTAGCAATTTCTTGCTGGAAACAACTTGTAATTATTACAGAGCATTTCTGAGAGTGAGTGTCTTATCGTGTTTTCTGGGCTGGTTGCCAACCTTTGCCGGACTTTGTTTATTCTTGGTACGTTATAACTTTGATAAGGACCGTTGGTGTGTGTCACAATTTTGGGAATCTGGAGCTGGGGCAGAACAGCCTAAACTTCTGAAGTGCTTATCAAAGGGGGTTGTATTTATCATTAATTAATTAATCATATTTTTATGACTGCTCATCCCATTCTGGGCAGCATATATTAAAAACAAATAATGAAAAAGAAGCATTAAAAATATTCCATTTTTTTTTTAAAAAAAAGCAGTATTATTAGAATATAATAAAACAGCATCTTCAGTATAACAGACAATATAGCTATCTCACGGGGGTGAAATCTACATACAGGTGAAACTCGAAAAATTAGAATATCGTGCAAAAGTTCATTTATTTCAGTAATGCAATTTAAAAGGCGAAACTAATATATGAGATAGACTCATTATATGAAAGCAAGATAGTTCAAGCCTTGATTTGTCATAATTTTGATGATTATGGCTTACAGGCTCATGAAAACTCCAAATTCACAATCTCAGAATATTACATGAAATCAATAAAGTAAGGATTGTACGTAGAACAATATAGGACCTCTGAAAAGTATAAGCATGCATATGTACTCAGTACTTGGTTTGGGCCCCTTTTGCATCAATTACTGCCTCAATGCGGCATAACATGGATGCTATCAGCCTGTGGCACTGCTGAGGTGTTATGGAAGACCAGGATGCTTCAATAGTGGCCTTCAGCTCTTCTGCATTGTTCGGTCTCATGTCTTTCATCTTTCTCTTGGCAATGCCCCATAGATTCTCTATGGGGTTCAGGTCAGGCGAGTTTGCTGGCCAATCAAGCACAGCAATCCCATGGTCATTGAACCAGGTTTTGGTACTTTTGGCAGTGTGGGCAGGTGCCAAGTCCTGCTGGAAAATGAAGTCAGCATCCCCAAAAAGCTCGTCTGCGGAAGGAAGCATGAAGTGCTCCAAGATCTCCTGGTAGACGGCTGCGTTGACCCTGGACTTAATGAAGCACAGTGGACCAACACCAGCGATGACATGGCTCCCCAAATCAACACAGACTGTGGAAACTTCACACTGGACTTCAAGCATCTTGCCGTATGTGCCTCTCCATTCTTCCTCCAGACTCTGGGTCCTTGGTTTCCAAATGAGATGCAAAAGTTGCTCTTATCAGAAAAGAGGACTTTGGATCACTGAGCAACAGACCAGTTCTTTTTTTCTTTAGCCCAGGTAAGACGCTTCTGACGTTTGTTGTTCAGGAGCAGCTTGACAAGAGGAATACGACATTTGAAGCCCATGTCCAGGATCCGTCTGTGTGTGGTGGCTCTTGATGCACTGACTCCAGCCTCAGTCCACTCCTTGTGAAAGTTCCCAACACTTTTGAATGGCCTTTTCCTGACAATCCTCTCCAGGCTGTGGTCATCCCTGCTGCTTGTGCATCTTTTTCTTCCACACTTTTCCCTTCCACATAACTTTCTATTAATGTGCTTTGATACAGGGAACATCCAACTTTTTTTGCAATTACCTTTTGAGGCTTTCCCTCCTCATGAAGGGTGTCAATGATGGTTTTCTGCACAACTGTCAGGTCAGCAGTCTTTCCTATGATTGTGATTCCTACTGAACCAGACTAAGGGACCATTTAAAGGCTCAGGAATCCATTGCAGGTGTTATGGCTTAATTAGCTGATTAGAGTGGGACTCTTTGAGCCTAGAATATTGAACCTTTTCCCAATATTCTAATTTTCTGAGATTGTGAATTTGGGGTTTTCATGAGCTGTAAGCCATAATCATCAAAAGTATGACAAATCAAGGCTTGAACTATCTCGTTTTGCATGTAATGAGTCTATCTCATATATTAATTTCACCTTTTAAGTTGCATTACTGAAATAAATGAACGTTTGCATGATATTCTAATTTTTCAAGTTTCACCTTCCTTACTGGTTCGGAAGTACTTGCGTCCCAGGCGTGAGCAGGTGTACGCGCGCATACGTGACACACAGCCAGATGGGCGGAGTCATCCACCATCGCTACTGGATCGCCGAAACACTACCAAGATCACTACCAGATCAGGTGATCCAGTCCAATCCGGGAGCATTTCACCCCTGCCATTTCATTGATTCACCATTTCCCTGAGATCCTCAAGCCTCTTGATACAGTCATGTTTTGAGCAAAATTCAGAAGGTTACCAAGAATGGGGATAGCCTCATCTCAAGGGAATGATGTTTCACATAGCAGAAAAGACCCGTGTCTTAGGTCCTGCATGGTTGGGTGGCATGTAGTACACACCATGGCAATCTCATTTTCCTCCCTTTTATGAAATCAAGGTTTTCAAGCATTTCGGTTTTATGCATTTCTCTTGCCAGATTCAACTCTTTAATGGACAGGACCTGCAGCATATCTTTTCTGACAGAGCTGACGTGATGGGCAAATGTAATCAGGAAGAGAAGGTCCCACAAATAAACTAGTCCCATACCATGAAAGCTTTTAAAGATCAATACTAGTACCCTTGGACTTGCAAGCAAGATAGCAAGCAATGCACTTCTCAGAGCAAAGATGAAACTTATGCTATTCCAGGTGCACATGTAACTGTCTATGTCGCTGTATTTTGTAACAACTAAACCTTCTGAATACACTTCAAGAACAAGCAATGTGTAGAGCAAATAGAAATGGTTTATCTGGGCAGTGAATTTTAATAGATGGTTTGATAACTTCTAAGTACTAATTGGACAGCTTTGTATTTATGTTGAACAATTATCCATGAGAATCTTATTTCCTGAACATTTCCCAACTATGATGGTCGCATCAACTGTCAATATGATTGGCATATTATTGGCATATTGGGTGAAGTTTTGCCCCCTGCAGACAGGGTGTGCAACTTGGGCGTCCTCCTGGATTCACGGTTGAGCTTAGAAGATCATATAACAACCGTGACCAGGGGACGTTCGCCCAGATATGTCTGGTGCGCCAGTTGCGTCCCTACTTGGACCGAGATGCCCTACGCACAGTTACTCATGCGCTGGTCACCTCACGGATTGACTACTGCAACACTCTCTACATGGGGCTGCACTTGAGGACCACTCGGAGGCTTCGGCTGGTGCAAAATGCAGTCGCGCGGGTTGTGATGGGAGAACCCCGATACTCCCATATTACACCCCTCCTGCGTGGCTTGCATTGGTTGCCGGTTGCCCTCCGGGTGAGATTCAAGGTGCTGGTGATGACCTATAAAGCCCTACATGGCTTAGGTCCAGGATATTTGCCAGACCACCTACAGCCAGCGCGCCCATAGAGAGGGTTGGAATCAACTTCCCTTGGAGCTCCGATTAGCGCCTGACCTTCGCACCTTCCATCGTGAATTAAAAACTTGGCTTTTTAAATCGCTTGACCTAGTCTGATGGGGCGGTTTTAAGGGTTAAATTTTAAACTTTTTAGATTTTAGATTTTATTTTTATTATTGTGAGCCGCCCTGAGTCCATTGGGAGATAGGGCAGCATATAAGCCGAATAAAATAAATAAATAAATAAATAAATAAATAAATAAATAAATAAATAAATAAATAAATAAATAAATAAATAAATAAATAGGAAAATGATATTCAGGTCTCTACTAAAAGCAGAACTATAATGCACTGATATATTAAACAAATTCTGCTGTCTCCTTGGTGCCTATCATCTCCTTGCTATAGTCTTCTATTAGATAGTTTTGAGTTTTTTCTTGTTTCTTACATGTTTAAACTTTTAAAAATTATTTTTAGCATTTGTTACAAGTCTTAGTTCACTTTAAGCCTTAGTATTCTTGTTTTTGTCACTGCTGATTTGGGCATTTTGCTGGCATTATTTTCTGTCCCTCTTTCCATTTTTTAATACTTGTCCTCTTTTTCTCTCAGTTTGTCAGAGATTCTTTATGCTATCTTGCTGGTTTTGTCTGGTGTCTCCTGTGGTACTATGTTAGATTGGTTTTTATAATTCTTTTTTTCAGGTTTTCCCAAGTATCTTCAGTTGTTTTTCCATTTAGAATTTCCATCCATAGATTCTTCCTAAACTCTTAGTTTGTTAATGCTTTTCTTTTAATTTTATTTCAGTTTTTCATAAACATGGTAAAAACTAATAGAATGAAACAAGAAGAAGAAAAAATTCAGAAGATGCAGAAAAAAAAAAGAACAAGTAGAAAAGAAAAAGGCAACAAAGTCAATAATAAAGAAGTGACTTCCAACTCTCATCACACTGAGCATTAGCTAACATAACAATTTTTCACTCTCTTTTAAAATCACAAATAAAAAGTCTAACTTTATCAAAACACAATCCAGAAATTGCCAACTTCTCAGTCCTGGGTTCAGTCAAAAGTCTATTGAAGTTATAAGAAATCGTAAACAAATAATTTATACCTAATAAAATAGTCCAACTTTATGTTCCTTCTTTTTTCAGTTCACATTTTTAAATCCTTCTACTGACATCACAGGATTTGAACTTTCATTAATTTTAGTCATTCGAGAGGAGTCTTCAAAGTTTTCTATTTTATTCTATGCCTATTTTCTAATATTTTGTAACTTCCATAAAAAGGCATTGTCCAGAATTTCTAGTCATAGCTGTTCCATGTAGAAATCCTTGTTTTTTGTATTTTTATTGTGATAATCTCAATTTTGTTATCATCCATGCTTTCAAGCTCTAAAATGTCTATGTTTAGGTAAAATTATAGCCAGCTTAGCCATTTTAACTTTTTTGTGCTAGTTCTTTAGTTCCCTCTAGTGTCCATTTGTAACCATCATCAAACCTCAGTTTCTAATATGGATTTAGTTCTGTCTCAGTTGTTTTCCATGAGTATATTATTTAATTTTGTACTTGCTTTTTAAATTTAACATCAATTTGCAGAGATGTTATATCTCAGCATGGATGTCTCAATCTGGAGGATGTTCAAAAAAAATAAATTTAGAACAGGAGTGTCAAACTGGATTTCTTCGAGGGCCAGATCAGCATTGTAGTTCTCCTCCATGGGCCGGCCGGGGGAAGGGGAGGAGGCAGGATGGATGCCTCCTGCAGCACCTTGCCAGCCAAAAGGTGCATGGGAGCTCCCACGAGCCCTTCCCATGCCATTTTGGCCAGGAAAGTGCTGCAGGAAGCCGCCCAAGCCTAAAAGAGGGCACAAGTGGGCCTCACACAGCCCCCCGTGTCATGTTTTGGCTGCCAGGGGCACTGCGGGCCAATCCTTTGCTATTTCCAGATCAGCACCGTGAGCCAGGTTTAAGCATCCCGTGGGCCATATCCAACCCACAGGCCTTTAGTTTGACACCCCTGATCTAGAATAAGGAACCTATGAGTAAGCAATTTTACTCTAAAGAAGAGAAGAGTACAGGCAAACACAAAATAGAAAGACCTGCAAATAGAAATAGAATATGCCAAAAGAAAGAATAGCTTTCAAAATAGCGCAGGTTCCTTGTGTGCAATCCCAAACAATTGAAGCACCACTTGAACACATTCAGTGTTGATAAATCACATTCAATTGCAAAACGTAGCTAGATAGGTTGGAAGGCCTTGTTAAGTAGACAAAATTCTTGATAAGTGGATAAAAATGTCAAATCCAATCTAAATATCTAGCTGATTGTGCTACCAACTATAGTAATTTGAAACCCTTAAATAAACACTAAAATTATACAACATAAGGCATTATAACTACTGTATACCAAAGACTCAAACAATCTGAAATACAATCCTCAAAACTTTCTATCCTTCCTATTTAGTTTTTTAATATTTTACTTTCATAGATTCTAATTCCAGTTCCAATTACCAGTCTCAAATTCTTTATTTTCTGATCTAATTTTCCCATCCTCTTTACCTATTCTTGTCAATAATTCTGGTTCATCCATACTGAAGTTTTGGATGAAATATAACATTTTTGACATTCACAAATCCCTTGATTTACATTAGATGAAGAAGATGTGAAAAAAAATTGATAGAATACTCTGAGGGAGAGCTTTCAAATGAAGATTTAAGTGAAATGAAAGAAGAAATGGAACAGATTGTAAGGAGAAGGAGAAGAAGGAGTTTTTCGGTCCAAAAAATTCAGTGGGAAAACTTGGCTGATGGTTTGATGTTTCCTGAAGATTAACAAAAATTTGTCAAAATTAGGAATCCAAATATAGAACATTTGGAAAGTTATATTGGAAAATAAATGAAATATTGGAAGTGTTATGAAACACATGAAGAAAATTATAAGAAAAGCACATTTAAACTAACAGTTAACTAAAGCCTTGCTCAACTCTCCTTCCATTCCCATCATCCTCCCAATCCATGGATGTAGAAGACCAAGATAATTTTCAGCCATTACCCAGCTATGCCAGCATATGCATCATTAATAAAATAACCCACAGGAAAATATTAATCTTATATTGATGTTTATAGGAAATGTATTGCAAATGTAAAACCTGATTTTGTACTCTCTTTATTTTTGCACTGTAACAAAATTATTCCGTTTTACAATAATATTTATATTAAATATTATTATTATGTATTATGTTAATGAAGTATTATGTTATTAAAGATGTTTTAAAGTGTAAGCCTTGCCCCTTCTCACTTATGCATGAGCTCTATTAACTACTTAAGAGTTGAGGTGGCACAGTGGTTAGGGTGCAGCACTGCAGACTACTTCAGTTGACTGTTAGCTGCAGTTCGGCAGTTCAAATCTCACTGGCTCAAGGTTGACTCAGCCTTGCATCCTTCCAAGGTTGGTAAAATGAGAACCCAGATTGTTGGGGGCAATATGCTGACTCTGTAAACCGCTTAGAGAGGGCTGTAAAAGCACTATGAAGTGGTATATAAGTCTACGTGCTATTTCTATTGCTACTCAATACAATATAGCACACAGCCTGATCAGAACTGGATGTGCAATCATTTGATAAAACTTGTTGGGTATTGAAATTATCTGGTAATGCACAAAAGTAACTCTGAAAATTTTCTCATTAACTCTCAATTTGCCTTCTAGTCCTATCACAGCTGCATGGAGTTATCACTCCAGGTTTAGTTTAAATGCTACATGAGGTTCTGGTGATGTCACAATAAAGAAGGCAAGCCCAACATTTGATTTTCATTTATGGGTAGTAACCAGATAGATATACTGTAAAAAAAAAAAAAAAAAAAAAACCTCCATCACTTATACAACAAAAACCAAAACACTGAAGTACTAAAAGTAGAGTTATGGTTAATAGGGTTTCCTTTATCCAAACAATTAACATTGTTTTGGTGTACTGCTCACTGAAAATAGTAAAAAGTTACCAGTATATGAGAGATTGTTAGAATTGCCAGAGAAAGGAGGTAATGAGTTAGTAACTGTTCAAATCAACCTTCCCCATCCTGGTGCCCCCTACAGAAATCCTAGATTTTTTAATCAATATGAATTTTAACACTGAATTTTTATTCCCAAGATAGTTGGAGGGCATCTGGTTAGAAGAAGCTAGTTTACTGTAAATCAAGATAGTTTTTGATTTACAACCATTCATTTAGTGACCATTCAAAGTTATAACAGCACTGAAAAAAGTAATTTACAGCCAGTCCTCGCACTTACAACCGAAACAGCATTTCCATGATCACATGATCAATTTTTGGCTGCTTGGCAACTGACATGTATTTACAGCAATTGCAGCATGCCATTAAATGTAAGACGCAGAAGATAAAATAGGTTGGAATAATGGTATGCTGAATGCTTGGGAAATCAAAATTTGGGGCAGAAATCTGGAAGAATCTACCAAATAAAATAGTCTGGAAAATCTAAACGCAGAAGGAACATAAAAAAGCTCCAGAAAAAAGAATCAATCATAGTAACACTGTTGCAAAAAAATAGGAACCACTTATGGTGACTATACTTAAAAGGCAATACAATCCAGACAAGGTGAAAGACTACCAATTAGAATACCACTTCAGAGATATTTAGAACAGAGCTCTGCATGGGATAAAAAAACTATATGTGACCACTGTGTAGGACCAGCAATTCTGGGATCAGAAAGGTGGCACTATTACAGAGGCAATTAAACTGAACGACAATAAAATAATTATAAATTATAATTATCCCAAGGCTTTTGTTCCCATCATTTTTTTGGGTCAAGCCTAGAAATAAACTACTTTGAATTCTAAACTGGGCCTGTTCTTCAGTACTTACGAAGGTAGGTATCTAAAGGTATGCAAGTCTCCAAATCATCAGCTGGAGATAAAAGTTCACAGATGCTTTCAGCCATATGTCCCTCAGGAAATTTGCTTAAGTCTCCACATTTTTTGAGAATTTCTACACAATCTGACCTTTAAGAAAACAAAATGTTTGCACATTATATATGTGCACAGTATTTGAAACTAAAAAGAAAAGCATACAGGTGCACATATAAAAATAACATACAATTTTACAAACAAATATCAATATCCTTATTTATGTAACATTAGATCTATGTAAATCACATGAAAGAGGTATTTTGGAATGTATGGAATCACACACAATTTTTAAAAATCTTTCCATAGCTGCCACAGTCTGAAAAAATACACAACTAATTAAATGTTAGAAAACAAATTTGTAGCCTTTCCATGTGTTCCAAAGCACCTCTTTCTGGAGATTTTCACAGCCCTATATAATATGATATGTAATTATGTTTGCCTAAAAAAACTATTATTGCATTTAGTAGCTTAAATTATTTATTCTACAATAAGTTCCTATATAGCATGAATCTTGAACTCTTACATAAGTAGTGAACTATGCATTATCAGATTGCATGCGGGACTTCATTAAAATTATTTTATTTATTAAATTTATTTGTCATCCATCTTGCCTCGTGATGAAAATTATAGAGGCAGGGGGATCTAATAACTTCATTCTGCATACAAATATGTATAAATTCTGCCAGTTCTTATTGTACTGATATTTTTCCAATTAAATATATTTTGGATGAACTTTCAGATTATGGGTCCTTTATAGTTCTTGAATTTGTCCAAAAATTATGCTCAGAGGAATTCACCACTAAGCAGAATAGAAATTCAACCAAAGTATTTTATGTACATTACACAGAACATTATCATGACTGTCTATTGGCTTATTCCTTTCTACAATTTAATGGATTTTGGATCTGCACAGCAGAACCTGACTAGACCCTATTCAATTACATAATACATTAGGTTTACACAATTTAGTAAAAAAAAATCTATAAAAAAGTAATTTTGTAGCCGTCTTATCTGAAAGTCAGATCAAACCTGAACTTGGTTTCTTAACTCTAACTTGCACAAACGTTTGAACCCAATTGTTGTTTGAATTTCCATACGTATCATACGTTCCATACGTATTTTTAAAGAAAAAAAGTGAATCAAGAACAACCACACAACTTTCCCCAACACTCTCAAGATTTTCACATAGTCAGCTGAAAATTCTGAATGACAGCTCCCCTTACATTAGGATGAAGATGAACACAGACTTCTATGATATATGACACATTAACATACTTGCCTCTACATTTTTCAGCTGAAGGTATGAATGTACATGGAACCTCTTTTGCTATCCAATTTTAACATTAAGAAAAGTGCCCGAAGGCAGCTATAAAACGCTAAAAGTCTACTTACTTGCAAATAATACTTCCTCTAGATTTACTATGACAAGGTTTAATTTGCAGTGAACAAGCAACTGCCTTCCACATTTCTGGCTGGCATTTTTTAATATCAAGTACAGGGATATTTATAAAAGGCATCTTAATGCTTCCTTTTTCCCAAAGTTTCATATCATTCATAGCTCCTTGATCTGACTGGGCATTGCAGCTCCTGAAGAGTTCAGTAGGCCTTCAAGAAAAAGTCATGCAAACAGAAGGCAACAATTTCATGATCTTTACATAAAGATAATAAATAATAATAAAGTACATCTTTAAATAAAAAACTGGATTTTGCCTAAAATAGGAGAAAAAGGACTGATGTATATTATGTGTCATTATGTCATTTTCAATTTCTAGCAATCAAATAAATATATTTTCTCTGTGAACATCTCTTCCTAATCTGTTATTTAGAATTTCCCAAAGGTGATTTCATGCTTTACACAATAAAAAGAATTATTGCAATCCAATGCTAAATTTGAAATATTGAGCCCAATTATTTGATTTCAGTAATACCAATAGCAATAGCACTTAGACTTATATACCACTTCATAGTGCTTTTACAGCCCTCTCTAAGCAGTTTACAGAGTCAGCATATTGCCCCCAATAATCTAGGTCCTTATTTTCATGACCTCAGAAGGATGGAAGGCTGAGTCAACCTTGAGCCGGTGAGATTTGAACTGCCAAACTGCAGTTAGCAGTCAGCTGAAGTAGCCTGCACTCTTAACCACTGCACCACCTCAGCTCCTTAAAGCTGAGAATTGCATTAAAGAAGTTTGAAGAAAAGCTAGATTTTAGTTTGAAAAGAATTTCAGAAAGAATGTATATATTAAAGCAGGAAATGAAAGCAGTACCTGGAGATATTGTTATTTTGACTATGTTAATTTAAAAAATCAGAGAAACTAAAAATACAAGGAATTTCATTAGGATCAGAAATTTCAGGAAAATCATCTAGCTAAATGTATATACAATTACAGAAGTACAATTGTACAATTGTGATACAATCCACATTAAAAAAAGATTCTTAGACAGGAACTTCGTAGAACTATATTGTAGATGGTTTTACATTATAAATATTGAACAGAGAATAAATTGAGAGAGAGGATAATCAAGTAAAAATATTCACACCTATGTTTTGGCATAGTAAATGTAATTAAAAATTTTAATAATACAATTTTGGAATAAGATTTTAATAGCACAATCCCAAAATGAAATGGGCTTTGTCTTACCTGAAAGCCCTTTCTGATTGTTGTGGGTCCGCCGGTCACTAATGGGTTAACACCCTCCGATATTGACGGATCGGGTCTAGTAGCTGAGAAGCTCCTACTCCATCTCAGGCTTCCCAGCTTTTGATGAGAGTTGATTTGCGGTAGACCCACACGGTGAGCTGCAAGAGAAGAAAGAAGACCCCAGGACCAAGCCACATCGGCCCGGGCATTCACAGGGCAGGGGCGACCGGCGGACCCACAACAATCAGAAAGGGCTTTCAGGTAAGACAAAGCCCATTCTCATTGATAGTGGGTCCGCCGGTCACTAACGGGACATACCAAAGCCGTTAGATGAAAGGGAGGGATTGGACCGGGCCGATGGGGCGGAGGACCGATGAACCTGTTGTAATACCCGGTGCCCAAAGGCCGCCTCCGCAGATGAAAACTGATCTATCTGGTAATGCCGGATGAAGGGGGTGGGCGAAGCCCATGCAAATCTTCTCCAAGGAAGCCTGGGTAGCCCAGGCTGCTGAAGTGGCAGCACTAAGGGTGGAGTGTGCCAAAATTCGAGGTGGTACAGGTAGGGCCTGGGACTCGTAAACTGTGGCTAATCCAGCGCCCCACAGTGACAGGAGATACCTTCTGTTCCATCGTAGCCGGTTGGAAAGAGACCAAGAGTGACTCCGTCCGCCGAAATTCAGAGGTACGTCGGAGATAGATCCGTAGGGATCTCCTCACATCCAGCTTGTGCCAGGCCCGCTCTAAGGGATGGGAGGGATTGGGGCAAAAATTGGGAAGGACCAGTTCCTGAGCCCGGTGATATGGGGAGGTAAGTTTGGGAAGGAACGTGGGGTCGAACCTGAGGACTACACGGTTGGAATGGAAAACACAGAGGTCAGCCCTGATGGAGAGGGCTGCCAATTCCGAAATTCTCCTGGCCGAAGTAATTGCCAGCAAGAACGCAACCTTGTAAGATAAGAAACGTAGCCCAACCTCCCGAAAGGGTTCAAACGGGGCCCTAATCAAAGCGTCAAGAACACGGGGCAAATCCCAGGATGATTATCTGTGGACTGGGCCAGGGCGCAGGTTAGAGGCCCCCCGTAAAAACAGGTGGATAAGGGAACGACCCGAGAGGGACCCCCGAGATCCACAGCACAAAATAGTGGATAGAGCAGAAACCTGTCAGCGTAAGGTGTTAGGGGCCAAACCTGTTTCGAAGCCATCTTGGAGAAATTCCAGAACATGCCGTGTGGAGGCCATTGTGGGGTCCACAGATCGTCGAGCGCACCAGGAGGAGAAGGACCTCCAGGTAGAGTTGTATATTCGTGTGGTTGAAGGGCGGCGAGCCGCCTGAATGGTGGAGACCACCCGAGCTGGAATCCTGGCCCGCATCAGCAGTTGCCGCTCAACCTCCAGGCGGTCAACTGAAGCCAGGCGGAGTCCGGATGGAGAAGAGACGCCTGGTGGAGGACCACTCTGGAGGGAGGAAGACGCCAAGGACGACGGACTGATAGAGATTGAAGGTCCGCAAACCAGGGGCGACAGGGCCAGAACGGAGCAATCATCAGGAGTTCCGCCTGGGAGGACAGCATCTTCCTGATGACTTTGGGAATCAACGGAAGAGGAGGGAAGGTGTATAGAAGGCCGGCCGTCCAGTCTCTGTAGAGAGCGTCCACAGCCTCTGCCTCTGGATCCGGGAAGCGGGAGAAGAATCTCTCCGTCTGTCGGTTGGCTCGAGTGGCGAACATGTCTACGATCCGGATGCCGAACTGAGCTGTGATCGTCCGGAACAAGTCCTGATCTAGGCTCCACTCGCCCTGGTCCAGTGGAGTTCGGCTGAGCCAGTCTGCCTGGGAGTTGTCCACCCTCGAAATGTGGGAGGCCCGCAATGACCTCAGGTGTCTCTCCGCCCAGGCTCCCAGTCTCCTCCATGAGGGGGCGAGAACGGGTCCACCCTAGGCGGTTTATGTGAGCCTTGGCGGCTACATTGTCTGTTCAGACTAGAATGTGTCTGTCCCGCACCTTGTCATGAAATACCCGAAGGGCTAAGTGAATGGCCCGGAGCTCTAGCCAATTGATGTTGTGGGCCAGATTGGACTGGGTCCACTGGCCCTGGGCCATGAAGGATGCCAGGTGATCATTGCCTTCTACCGAGTCGATGATGGCCCCTAAATGTTGTATGTTGCTGAGCCTAAACCTGTTGTAAGTTTTGCTTTGTGTAGGAAGGATCTGAACATTTGGGGCTTGAAGAGACCCACAAATGAAGGCTGGTCGGGGGATAAATCCTCATCGTCGGATCAGGGTCACGCAGCTCTTCCCCAGAAATGGACCCTTATCCAGAAGTACCAGCCGAATGAGCCCGCAAGGGGGCTTGGGCCTTGTCAGTAGAGAAACAGGACCCCTCAACATCTACCTGTGATGGGGACTCCGATACCCAAGAGGCTGTCCTGCGTTGGCGATCTGCCTCTATACCCTGAAGTGTGGCCTGTTGAATATAGGCTGCCAGCTCAGGAGAAATGGGGGACTGATGCGAATCCTCGCTAGCTAACTGAGGGGCGCCCTCTAATGGAACCTCCACGTTAATTGGAGGTTGCCCTGCAGGAGGGGGGTTCGCCTCCTGAACCCCAAAAAGAGACTCATTGACCTGCCCTTGATCCTGTAAGGCTGTAGTCTCCCCATCCAGGGAAAGGGCTGGGATTTGTTCCTGGGAAGCATCTGGAGGCGCCACTGGGGTGGAAGTCTGGATTAAATTGAGGGCTGGGGAGGTTTCCTTAACAGAGGCCTCCTTGATAGCCTTCTGGATTGACCATTCTATGGCCTGGTGCAGCCTCAATTCCTCCTTAGATCTGCTATCCAAGGTTTTGGAGGAGGATTTTTTTTGACCTCTTAGGCTGCACTGAGGAAGAAGTCCCTGGTTGTTCAAAGCCTGGGCAGCCATGCTTCTTAGGCTTAGTCTGCCTGGAGGAAGCCGTCTTGGAATGGGCCAAACGGACCTAGGCTGGAAACAAAATGGCGGACAGGTGAGGTCCCAAGGCGAGAAGAAGGCCGTTAAAAAATGGCACCCAACCACGAGGAGAAGGGGAAGCTAATGGTCCCCAGGAAGCCAAGTAAAAGCCCAGGGAGACTTACGAAGGCGAATGCTGACACTCCGCTGAGTCCGGGCGTAAGAGGCAAGCTCTAGATCGCCGCTACCTGGCTGCCTGCCCTGCGCCGAGCTGAGACTCCACGTGGCTGCCTCTGATCGCTCCCCCGCTCATTGAAAGGCAAGCCGCCTCACCAAGCGGCTCCCAAGTGCTCCTCAACTGCGAAAGCAAGCCGCTGAGGCGCGCGGCTAATTTGAATGAGGGACGGTGCGCCGGGCATAGCAAGCCTTCTTCCTACGGAGACCAGCAGCGCTGGGAGGCTCCGAATGAATGAGCGCTCTGCCAAAGCACTAACAGCCGAAGGAGGTGGAATTTAAACAAGGTCGAATTCGGCTTAGGCAGCAGGGTCGGGCGTGAGCTCTTCGTGCTGCCGGGGAGGCCCACCCCAGAGGGAGGCCTGCTACCCACCGCAAAGCAGTCCTCAGCGGGATTGGGTTGAAGCCCTTCTCGCTGGAAGCTCCCTTTGGTGATTTAAATCAATTGGAGCTGAAGAGGTAAAAGTAAGGCTAATGATAGTAAATAGGCAAAAGTTTTGGTTAAGCAGCTCAATCCGTGTCCGTATCCAAATCGGATTGAGTCTAAAGCTGGGAAGCCTGAGATGGAGGAGGAGCTTCTCAGCTACTAGACCCGATCCGTCAACATCGGAGGGTGTTAACCCGTTAGTGACCGGCGGACCCACTATCAATGAGAAACTATTAGGTATAAGAATCTGATTTTAATGTCTTATAAGAAAATACACACCTCTTCAGAAAGTTGATTTTGTGTTTATATATTCTGAAATACATGCTCCCAGTCAGAACAGCCTATTTCAAATCTTGCTATAGACAAGATTCAAGTTGTTGAGTCTCAAGTTATTTGAATGGAAATTATGTGAAAGTTGGATTTTCCTTTCTTCTCTCTATACACGCACATGTACACATATAAATACAAATCTGCTCTAGATGTGCTCCAATCTAGCAGAGAAAATTGACAAGGCATATGGAACAGTGGTACTTGGTGCTTGATTGTTTTCTTGCAGATGTTTCATTACTCAAACTAAGTAACATCATAAGTGCTAGTAGGCAATCGAGTTTGCTCTCTTTTTATACTCTAGTAGCTTGCCATGTCAGTGTTAGCGGGAGCAGTCAGAATAAATAATAACAGAATTGAAAGGGAGCTTCCAATTGGAGATCTTCTAGTCTAATCCCACAAGTGGCAGCTCTTGTGTTATGGTCCCATTGGAGACCAGTTATGAGGAGGAGTTGGAATCCGGATTATCTGATGGGGATAGCATGTCTCCCTTGGAAAGGTTGGAGAGGCCAGGGGTTGAGGACAATGCCGTCTCAGGCCCCTCAGGCAGCGGGGGAGACTGGTTGGAGAGTTGTCTACCCTCACAGACACAGGGGAGAATCGGCTGCAGATAGGCAACTGTACTCTTAGGCAGCAGATCCCCTCTGATGAGGAATAGCGGCCTCCCCCACTCAATCCAAGGGCATGGAGAGTAGAGCAGAGGTAAACTCAGGAGATCGCCCCACCCCTTCTCACAAGTTGTTGTGGGTTAACTTAAGGAGAAGCGGAGTGGGGGGGATTTGTCTTTGCCAGGAACAATTGTTTGTTTTGGCTTACACTGCCAGTGCTTTGACTTGTGCTCTTGTCTGTGCTTTGCTTTTGCCTTGTGGATTTGCATTTTGCCTTATAGGATTGTCTTTCGCCTTTGTACCTGGACTCTGGACCTTGCTCTTGAACTTACACTCTCTCTTTGGACTTCCTTTGTTGTTTACTGACTTTTGAGGACTGAGGGTGGCTGACTTCAGGGTAGTGTGGGATGGAGCCTGACCAGGCCATTGTAGGGACATTTGTTGTGGCCTTTAATTAGAGCAATAAAGGATTCGAATGATGCCTGCCTCTGCCTAGATGACCTCATAACATCTTGTTCATTTCTGATAATTGTCATCAAATACAAGTGGTTCTCGACTTACGACCAAAACTGACCCCAAAAATTCTGCTGCTAAGTGAAACATTTGTTAAATGAATTTTGCCCCATTTTACAATCTTTCTTGCCTCTGTTGTGAAGTGAATTATTGCAGTTGATACATTAGTAACCCGGCTGTTAAGTATATCTGGCTTCCTCATTGATTTTGCTTGTCAGAAGGTCACAAAAGATGGTCACATGACCCCAGGACACTGCAACTGGCATAAATATGAACTGGTTGTCAAGCATCCAATTGTAAATTACGTGACCATGGGGATGCTGCAACAGTAATAAGTGTGAAAAAAGGTCATAAGTCACTTTTTTCAGTGCCATTGTAACTTCAAACGATCGCTAAATCATTAATAGTCCACTACAAGGACTACCTTTAGTAGTATTTATATAGTAGTCTGTGCTGCAAGGAATTAGAAGTCAGGAAAGCATTCATAAATATACTGCTCAAAAAAATAAAGGGAACACAAGCAGAAGACATCCGAGATCTGAATGAATGAAATAGCCTTATTAAATACTTTGTTCTTTACATACAGTAGTTTAAACACTGCTCAAACAACTAAAGGGAACACAAAACTACTGTATGTATGTATGTCTTTATTTTTTTGAGCAGTGTATAAAAAAATCATACAATGTTACTACAGATCTTCAAATTAATTCACATATAAGCTTATACAAAACCCCATCTGAAATCTTTTAGGGTTTATAGATTGTTTGATCAAGTCTATACTTGAGGACTACTTCTATTAATATCTATGCCACTTTAAAGTGATGCAGAAAGACCTCACCAATATCTTTAGCCTAATCTAGGTCTATAATATACTCCCCAGACAGCCCTTATATTCTTACCCAAATAATTTCAATAGGATTTTCATGCTTTGAATTTCTTTGCAAGAATATTTTTTTCCTTTATATAAAGGGGGAAATCAGTCCCTTACTCTCATTCCAGTATTCTGTGCCAATCACAAGAATCATCTAATCAATCTCATTATTACTGCAACAATTTACAACAATAATTTTGAACCCAACTGTGGTTCAAAATTGAGAACTGTATACTGTATTCTTTCTGTATATGATTTTCTGATTTACCTAATCCCTAAATTGCAGTCATAATTCCATTGTTAAGCAAGGTAATTGTTAGTAGTTGTTAAGTGATCCTGACTTTTTTGCCATAGTTATTAAACAAATCACAGCAATTAATCATGTCATTAAATGAATCTGATTTCCCATTGACTTTGATTGTCAGAAGCCAGCTAGAAAGGTCACAAATGGCAATCACCTGACTCTGATAGTTGCAACCATTGTAAATACATGCTGGGCAAAGTACCTGAATTTTAATCATGTGACAATGGGGATGCTGCAATTGATTGTAAATGCAAGGACCAGTTGTTAATCGTTTTTTTCAGTGTCATTGTAACTTCTAAGAGTTACAAAATGAATGGCCTGTAAATCAAGGCCTACCTATACTCTTTGCTTCAATGTAGTAACATTTATAGTTTTGAGTATTACCAATTATCCAAAACCACACTTCCCAGCCCATTTCTCATTTTATATCCAGCTTTTTATTTTTTTCCACTTAATTTTTCTATGCTGAGAAGATATAATTTTCATTGAGATTAAAATCAGATTTGATAAATTGCTAATTCATTATTTGAAGCAACAAATCAGTAGAGCTTAATTTCTGAAATACAGGTAGTCCTTGACTTATGAATACAATTGAGCCCAAAATCTATTTTGGTAAGTGAAACATTTGTAAAGCGAGTTTTGCCCCCATTTTATCACTTTTCTTACTATTGTTGTTAATTGAATCATTGCAATTGTTAAGTTAGTAACACAGTTGTTAAGTAAACACAAATCACAGGACTATCTGTTGTTACTAAGAAGCCGGATTGTTTAAATAATTAGCTTTTTCTTGTTTAACTCTGTTTATAGTTTGGATGGTAAGAGGGGCCATAATGAGATTGATCTAGTGCTGAGTCAGGTAGACCTTAAATTGTTTTTATTAAATAATACTGATACATTGAAAGCACATTTGCTATTCCAGGAACTATTAGGTTTTATTCAGTCATAGCAAAATGACCCAGTGAAATAGTACAAAGCATTTACAAGTCTGATAGTACTTATACTTTTGGAAGTATATAATGAATTCTTTTCAGGATAATAAACTGCCATCATTATTCTACAAACTATATGAGAGATACAGCCTTCTGGTGTTTTGGAAAATAAATTGACCCACTCTTATTTGTAGCAGCCCTCAAATACTGGAATACTGCTATCATGTCACCCTTAGTCCTTTTTTCCCCTAGACTGACCATACTCAATTCCTGCAACCGTCCTACATAAGTTTTTGTCTTCATGCCTTTAATCATGTTAGTTGCTCTTCTTTGCACTTTTTCTAAAGTCTCAACATCTTCTTTTGTAATGTGGTGGCCAAAACTGGATGCAGTATTCCAGGTGTGGTCTTACAAAGGCTTTATAAAGTGGTACTAATACTTCACATGATTTTGATTCTATGCCTCTGTTTATACAACCAAGCATTGTATTAGCTTTTTTGACTAGTGCCACACACTGCTGGCTCATGATTGTCCGCTAGGACTCCAAGATCCTCTCACAGTCTTAGAATCCAAAGCCTTTTTGGCAATACCAGTTGTGCAGCAAATTGTCGGCTTGCCAAAAAATTTAAAATATGTTATCCTGTGAAATACATAGCAACAAATTCTGCAAGCAATGGGATCACTGCCAAAAATAAACCATATTCTCAGTGTATAGGTTATTTATTGAGACATTAATGACTAGTGATAAGAATAGATCTTCATTCTTCCTGTCTTTCTTTTCACAGAATGAGAAAGACTACTTCAGTCTCAAAGTGAGATCAGAACTCAATCTGAAATCAACTGTGAAAAAAGGTTTTTTTAGCATATTTGCAGATGGACAACTATCATTCTTTTAATTATATTAAGTATATAGGCAGTTAATGATAACTGTCCATGCAAGTGGCTCCAGAGCAGATTTTTCCAGTAGAGCACTATACTGCCTGTTTTAAGATTAATGGCATCATTTTCTCATGAGTTCAATGTATTTTAGGTTCATGAAATCAATTTTATGCCCAGCTATCATAATAAACAGAAATCCAAAGAGGTAATCAGCGTTATAACTACAAGCAACATTTTACCCTCCAGCAATAACCTAACTATCTTACAAAATTAGAGTAGATTCTGGACACTGCATCATAAATCTGGCATTTGCCAAAGTGATCTTATCCACAAATTGGTCAGCAAGCTTGTCAGGCTGTTATTGCTGCAATGCACATACTTGGGGCAGGTATCTTCTTCTCCAATAAACCAAAATAGAAGATCGACATAAACTCATTTCATTTCTTTATGATTTTAATGCATACTGTATATGGACTTCTGAATTAGAAAAAGATATAAAAGATTTAGAAATTGTAGGAAGAGAATTATCTCTCTGCAACATCTAAGAAAATATTTTTCAAATTACATGGATCCAGAATTAGCAAACATACCTTCTCCAACATACTTATACATTTCCAAACAATAGTCTAAAAATATTGAAAAAAACTTTCTTACCTGTTATTAAAATTAGTGCAGAAAGTAAGATTTCTACAGCCCAACTGACAAGGTTCACGTACATCTGCTAAGCAAGTCAACATGGAAACTTCAACAGGATTATATTCACAAAAACGATCAAATTCTTGCCAGCTTTGTGTATTGCCCCAGCTGCTTGTATAAAGTTTAGTGCATACATCTCTAAAAAGAGAAGAGCAAATGTATATGAAATAAAATAAAATAAAAATGAAATGTTTTATAAGTTTAAATGTTCTTTAGCATATAGTTCATAAGACTTTTTGTCACAAACATAGAAAGGAAAACATATTAGGGCTGCAAGAAGCTGTAGAGTTGTAATTATGCCCAAGCCATTATTGATATAATCACTAAAAAGAGTTGCTAATAACCTTTTGAATAATTATTGAAATTAGATTCTACTGAGCCTACCAAGTCTTATCTGTGAATGTCTGGGACCTCTTTTAGAACCATACTATTTTCTTCTTGTGTCTTAAAGAAGACACTGTTTCTGTTTCTTCCTAAATTACTAAATACAGCTGATGTTTTAAATATTTATAACCTTTTCAAAATAAAAACAGACTGTTCTTCACAATTGCCTGACCACTCATATTTCCCAGATAACAAACTCAGAACTAGATGATGAGTTGTCTCTTTGTTTCATCTTCTAGAAATGGTGCATTTTGGACACAGAATATGTGAAGTATAAGGCTTTATAAAGCGGTACTAATACTTCATATACTCTGTCTTGATTCAATCCCTCTGTTAATGCAACCTTGGATTCCATTGCTGGCTCATACTTAAATGATCGCCCACTAGGACTCCAAGATTCCTCTCACAATTACTGCTATTGAACCAGGTTTCACTTCATCTGTACCTGTACATTTGGTATTTCTTGCCTAAGAGTAAAACCTTACTTTTCTCTATATTGAATTTCATTTTGTTACATATGGCCCAGTATACAGATCGTACAAGATCCACCTGGATCTTGAACCTATCTCCAGTTAAGTGACATCTGCAAATGTAATGAGTTCCTTTCTATTCCTTCATCTAAATAGTTTATGAAAATGTTGAAGAGTCCTGGGCCTAAAACAGAACCTTGGGGTACCCCACTGCTTACTTCCCCCCATATAGATGTAGCTCCATTAAGGACTATATGTTGAGTGTGTGAGTGAAGTCTCTCCATTCTTCATTGCAGTGCACACCAAAGATAATCACAAAAGAGAACCAAGATGCAGATCCCACCGCAAAATGGCTAGTAATGCAGCCCTCAACTCTGCCTATGGTCGGTCTAGTCCTGCAACTACAGGTAAAAATCTCTTACGAGAATTTCTTAGAAAAAGGAGAAGTGGAGTATTGGAAGGAGAAATATAAGTTTTTGAAGAAGACTTATGGCGAGTTCCAGATAGTGCACCCATTGTCTTCCAGCATCTCCTGCACCTCAGTTGCCAACAACTGCATTCAAATTGCCTGGAAACTGCGAAATCTAGACAATGGTGGACACTACCAGAAGAACATGGTATGTACCAGGCATATGCATGGAGGCTGCATGACAAAAAATGCCTGGCATGCCAGACTAATAACGCTTCCTCAAGAAATGCTGTCCCCAAATCCCATTTCCAGCCCAGCAGTGAAGTAGGTAAAGGAGAAATTCTAGGTGCTGTAAGTGTTGAACCCGCCAGTGCAGGGAGCTGCCACATACCACCAGGCTCTACATTCACGCCTGCCACAGCCCCTACTGTGCCTGTGACACTTCCAATGGCTGTACTAGCCAGATGTTCCAGCAACCACCATCTCTGCAGCTGCCCTGGTGATGGCTGCCCCGTCAGCACAGGTCCCACTCTTAGGCCAGGGAGATCACTGTCCACCACCATTGACAGTTAAATTCGATGGGACCGCAAAGCAGCTGGCCCATTTCCTAACCCAAGTCTGGCATTACATGGAACGTTACGGGACCACATATCCAGACTATGCCATCCACATTGACTGTGTGGCCCTGGCACTAGATGGAGACACGGTGTAGTGGCTGGTAGCCCAATATTATAATGATGTGGCTAAACTGGAGCACTTTTAAAATAGGAGATAAAGTTTACCTCTCCACTAAGTTCCTGCAGTCATGCCAACTCTGCAGAAAACTAGGACCAAAATATGTAGGGCCTTTCCCCATTACCAAGTTCATAAATCCAGTGACAGTTAAATTAAAACTGCCAAAAAGACTTAAGTGCATTCATCCTGTTTTCTATTGTAGTCTATTGAAGTCTGCTCTAGTTCGGTCTTGTGGCTTGACACAAAACCACCTCCATCTCCAAATATGATAGAAGGGGAACAACATTTTGAAATTAAATAAATCCTGAATTTTAGACTCCATACGGGGAGGTTACAGTACCTTACTCTGTGGATGGATTTCCCTCCTGCAGAGATTGAGTGAATTGAGACTAGCGATGTTTGTTTTCCCGCCCACCCCGTTTAACCCAATATCCCAATAAGCCAAAAAGAGATCTGCTAACTTATGCTGTAACTAATGTGTTTCCTATTTTTTCTTTTGTAAACATATCCGTTTTTGGAGGGGCATGTCATTCTCCTTTTGCTTTACATCACATCTTGCCAGCCTGACATTAGCAAGGGGGGGAGGGGGAAATTGGAATGTGGTTGGACAAGGACAGGTGGGTGGTTGGGAGTGAAACTGTGCCAGCCCTGAAAGTGAGTTACACCAATCCAGCATAAGGTCAGCCAAAAAGAATGTGGAGATGCAGAAGGTACAAACACAGGGTCCGTCTTCTAAACAATCTGAGAACTTCTAATTGGGCTCTGATTCATAATGGGGTGGCTGGGGAGAAAGGGGGAAATTAGCTGCATTTTCTTCATGCCAAGCCAACAGATTCTGCCTTGCTACTTCTAAATTCGCTTTTGTTTTCAGTAAAGTATAATCTTGGAACAATAAGATAAGTATCTTTGCTAATCAATTTAAGTGAGATAGATGACAAAGTTAAGGATAACAATGAGAATTTTAGTAGTATGTAGTTCTCTGACTTTTATATAGAATTTTGAACACATTTTCTTTTGACATTAGCAAACTGTCTTATGAAAGTGGTGACATTTTGTTACGTTGTTCCTTTCATTTTGTAAATAAGAAAGTCTCTTTTATTAAACTATTGATAGAAGTTCCAAAGCTTTCTCAAATTGGTTCACTTCATTAAAAAATGTACACTGTTTAAATATTAGCAAATTAATGCCTAAATGAAAATTTGTTTTTAACAAAAGCTTGTAGGAACTAAAACAAAGAAGGAGATACACAAACCTGCACAAAGAAGTATTTGCTTTGGAACAACAGTGCAACTTAGCACTATCCAGAACCGTTGAAGGTGGTGGATGTAGCGTCACTCCAGGATGAACAGATCTTGAGCTCTCCAAGAAACATTGCCAAAGTGGATCCTGTGGAAGAGGCATTGTTTTACAGCTTTCAATAAGCCCATCCACAATTTCATGTTCTGTTTTCATTGACATCAGTATCCTTTTACAAGCTGTTTGGCAAACATAATCTTCGGCTCTATCACAACAGTATAAACCTATATAAGGAAGAAAAACAAATATTGTTAGTGACAACTAACATATGTGCATATACCTGAGTACTGATACCTTCTTCTAAAGGTATCTACTGTTTATCTTTTTAATCTACATTAAATTCTTGCTATGGGTTCAATACTTCATTAATTTAATACAAACTGTTTATGCCTTGGTACATTTGTGTGTGTGTGTGTGTGTGTGTGTGTGTGTGTACAGCAAGCAAGAACGCACCAGCTTTTTCCTTCTGAGCAAAAATAATTTCTTTACTAAAAAATTTTCCCCCTCAAGTAGACTCTGAAGCATTCTCAGAAATCTATTTCATGTCTTCAGTCAGCTGTTGCAATGAAGGGGAAATGAAGTCAACATATTTCATGATGGGTGCAGGCATTAGAAACTACAATGCTGGCAAAATATAAAATTCTTTGGTCTTGAATCACTGCTCTGAATTTAATATCAAGGATTTTTTTTCCAGATAATGCCTTCCTGAAATCCACAAGTTTCTTGAGTTTGCCAGCTATTCAGACTTACTGAATCTTTGATTCTGAGGAGTATTTTAAAGGATGAAGTTTTAGGAGATACTGTTTTCAAATTCTGTACTTCTATTATCTAGCATTAATTTTTGGATGAGTCCCCTTAGTAGAAACTTTCCTTTATATGCAAAATTCAAAAATTGTGAAATATATTTTTGAAAAAGGGATGTTTTGAAACTTTTTCTATCATGTTCTGAAATTAATGCTTCATTTCAATATGATTTTATCATGTAAGTATAAATGTTCCTTACGAAAAGGAAGTTAATTCATATATTAATTTGTTAAATTTAATATTCTCAGATGCTATATTATTTTGAAATACATTCTTAATGCATGGAAAGTCAAATCTAGATAAGGAAAATAAGTTCCCTGTCTTCTATTTATAAATAATCACAGGACAACACATTTTTCAAAAGTTCTGCTTCTTGAGAACTTTAGGTAATTATGATATACTCCTTCAAACTGAACAGAAATATAATTTCAGAATGACTATATAATAGAGGAATCTTGAGAAATATGAAATTAATTTTAATTACTATAATGTATTTAATCGCATGTTTTTGATCTGTTGCATGACTTCAATAGGATTAAAGGTGTTTTATTGCTGATTTTCATTTGTACTCAATGTCCAATGCATCTCACTACAGTGTCCAACAATAGTAACCAGCACTGATGGATTCCAGTTGCCCTGATACCATTTTCCATTGTGGTAATGTCCTCCTGAAAACTTGCACCATGTATGTTATTGACTTCATCTAAATTTTCAGGAAAGAAGTCCAAATGTGAATGCAGAAAAGGAAATCTCCAGTGATATATTGCACCCTATATGTATTCCTTGTATTCCTCAACAGGTTTGTCAACCAGCTGAATGTAGTTTGGTGCTTTGCCAAGAAAATTCTCAATGACATTCTTGAATGCTTTCCAGGCAATTTTCTTCGGCCCCATTAATAGATCTTCAAACTGCTTTTCATTGATGACCTTCCTTAACCTTGGCATCAGTTATTCTTGGAAACAGCTATCTCAAATAACAAAAATCTTAACCTTCCCCATTTTATTGCTTTCACAAATTTTTCATCAATTCAAGTTTAATGTGAAGCAAAGGCAAAAATATCTTTGTCAGGTCAAAAAGAGGCTCATCTGAGATGTTTTTAATCTTCTGGAACTAAATTTTTTTGGAGTGGTCTTTTTTTTTTTTTAATGTAATGCAACTCTCTTGCACAGCTGTCTCATTCAAAAATGTAACAACAGTATTTGCTATATCTGAGTGCATTCTAAGTAGCACTGAATAAATTAATTGCTCTGCTCCTTTCCCAATAGATAGTTTCAATCTTAGGGAGGGGTGGATGGGTATTTTTTTACCCTAAAACAAACCTTGAACTATTAGAAGTAGCTCACTGCTCCACTGGCATTAAAACAAGTACATAATAAACGGTCTCAAATCTGGCTAAAGTTATATCTGGACTTTTGGCCTTTGAGTCCCTCCTTCAAATATATATCCAAAACTATTCAGATGAACAAATAATGTCACTATACCAATCAATTATTATGAATCTCCAAGATCCCCTGCCAAGATTTTCAACAGCAAATGGTATCTATGCACAAAAAAGACCCAAATCCTGATATGATAATGATTGTATTAAGACTAAAAAGGCTATCTTAAATATCCTCCTTTTGCCAGGAAAATTCTTTTGAATGTTTTTATATTAGTTAAGATTAAAAAAAAAATCACAAAGACATTCTGAAAATAAAGAAAAGGTAGGATACAAGAGAGAATTGGAGGAATAATACTTGCAGCAAAATTTAGGAACTCCAGTTGATTTTTGTGATTAATAAATAAATTAATTAATTAATTAATCAATCAATCCTTTACAGACAGACATATTGATGTTATTGCACAAGAACCTGTGGATAAATGGAGGATTTTTACAACATCTTCAAAATGTTAGAGGGCTTCAATATAGCCCTCTATAATCTCTTGATCTTGCAGTGACCTTCTGAAATGGCCACCTATGTCCATAACTGATATTAAAGATCTTATTGCCCAATAAAATCAGGAGAAGCATATAGTGGTGATTTTATCCTGCCAAAAATAAAGACAAATAAAGATTGGTAGTTCTAATATGGGCCACCTTATTTACACATATTAAAACACTGGACAATTCCCAACTGACTGGAAAGAGGCCACTATGATACCAAAACACAGAAATATATGAAGTAGACATGACCCTACAAATTAGGTCTATTACTTTATAAATACAATAAATTATATTTATGCCAGATTTCTATGGCTAAAACTAAATGTCTATAAGTAGATTGTGTAGGAAATGAAAATATTATCGCTGAAGGACAGGCTGGATTTAGAGAGGAATGGGCATTGTTGCTTGACAGAAAAGTACTCTTTTTTGCAACTTTTGTTGCTTTTAAATTAGCTTTTGATTTAATACCAAGAGGGTAGTCTGAGACATTCCATATTGACAAAAGACTGTTCATGCTATTCAGTCACTTTATTTTAACATCTCGCAGGAAATTAGATGTCCTCTGTAGGGATAGTTATCTAAACCAGTTCCAACATAATACAAGCGTAAAACAAGCGTAAAACAAGATTCCAGCGTAAAACAAGATTGTGTATTATTCCCATTACTATTCAATTTCTATTTAAATCCAATCATTCAATCCCTTGTTGTTTCAACCCATCATCTACTCACTCTGGCTAATCATGCAATCTAGGCATTATTTATAACAATGATGTTATTATGTCTATCTCACAGATGAGAATATGAAAAGCATTTAGGACATTAACTTTATTCTACAGAAAAAATAATTATCAGAAAACCAAGATGTCAGTTTTTGCCTGACATTATCATAAAATTCACAAATGGCAATTAAATGGGACTCCAACTATAAATATCTTGGATTGCAATTTCATACCTCCCTTAACCTGGCACGATCATTTTTCTTACTGAGCAAGGATTATAGCTAGTGTAAGATTTTACCATTCAAAAGGAGATCATTATGTTCCTGCAGCTCACAATGTCTACCAAGCTAAGTAGTCCCACAACTTTTCTATAGCTTCCAAATTTACTCCTTTACAAAGCTCAATATCATCCAAACTATACAAAATAAGTTTATTAGAATAATTTCAATAATCCTATATAATAAAATATGATGATTACGATTAGAAATAGGCATAGTTCCAATAAGTGCCAGAACATGGTATATTTTTCCATTAGTATTTAGTGATCGCTTGAAATCATTATGGCTTTAAAAAGCTCTAGATAAAATTCAGTTGCTAGGCTTCTCTATGGAAGATGTGTGCACATTAGGCTCTGATAATGCTAGAACCGCCCTTAAGCAATAATCTGGTACATACCGTATTTTCCGGCATATAAGACGACTTTTTAACACATGAAAATCTTCTCAAAAGTCGGGGGTTGTCTTATACGACTCCCAGGGGGAGGGCCTTCTCTGTGACGGCTCCAACCCTTTGGAATAAACTGCCCGCGGAGATACGGAATATCCCTGATATCCGTGCTTTCCGCCGTGCCCTCAAGACCCTGATGTTCCAACAGGCGGGGCTAAACATATGAACATGTGAATGTGATCTAATTCTGCGTTTTATTTAATTGACCAAACTAAGTAATAATTTTAATTAGCAATTTTATGATGTTTGTGTGTCTATATTTTTCTTGACTGTACACCGCCTTGAGTCCTACGGGAGAAAGGCGGTATAGAAATATAATAAATAAATAAATAAATAAATACGCCGGGTGTCATTCTCCTGTAACCAGGCAGACCAGCCCGAAAGGCTCTGACGAGCCTTAAATGGCTCTGGCGATCCAAGCCCTGACGATCTGCTAATCAGGCAACTCAGTTGGGATCACCAGAGCCTGGAGAAGGAAAAAACTTTTCTCCTTTCACATGGCTCTGACGATCCAAGCCCTGACGATCTGCTAATCAGGCAACTCAGTTGGGATCACCAGAGCCATGGAAAAGGAAAAAACTTTTCTCCTTTCACATGGCTCTGATGATCCAAGCCCTGAGGATCTGCTAATCAGGCAACTCAGCTGGGATCGCCAGAGCCATGGAGAAGGAAAAAAGTTTTCCCCCTCCAGCTTGCTTACCTTAGCTGCTTGCCTTGCTTCGCTTGCCTGAATCCATTACACCAGCAAGCAACTTCCTGCCTGCAATCAAGCAGGCAGGGAGTTGTGGACTTCAACTCCCAGAATTCCTCAGCCAGCAAAACAAAACTGGCTGAGGAATTCTGAGAGTTGAAGTCTACAAGTCTTAAAGTTGCCAAGGTTGGAGACCCCTGTTCTTTTGGGTAAGTTTTTTCCCCTTTGGGATCTTTAAAAAAAATAGTTAATTGGGGTTTTTTTTAGTTGTTCTTTTTTATACCTAACCATTTAAAGTTTAGGAAGTTTTAAATTTAGCTTTCATATAAAAATAAAAATAAAATAAAATAAAATAATATTTGTGCAGCTTTCTGAGATTTAGTATGTTTTTGTAGTGTTTCACTCTAACTACACAAACACACAAAATCTCACAAAGCTGTATGTGGAATTTTGTGTGTGTAAAGTGTGAAAGTTGTTTTTTTGCGCTTTTTGTGGCTGTGTGAGGTTCCTGCTTGTTTCAGGGGCCATTTTGGGTCTAGCACAGCTGCTTTTACATTGTGGGTGAGCCAGTTGTGTTGTGTTGTGTTGTGTTGTGTTGTGTTGTGTTGTGTGTATGTAAAGTGTGAAAGTTGTTTTTTTGGGCTTTTTGTGGCTGTGTGAGGTTCCTGCTTGTTTCAGGGGCCATTTTGGGTCTAGCACAGCTGCTTTTACATTGTGGGTGAGCCAGTTGTGTTGTATTGTGTTGTGTGTGTGTAAAGTGTGAAAGTTGTTTTTTGGGGCTTTTTGTGGCTGTGTGAGGTTCCTGCTTGTTGCAGGGGCCATTTTGGGTCTAGCACAGCTGCTTTTACATTGTGGGTGAGCCAGTTGATGTTTTTTAATTTTTATTTGGTGTGCGTTGGAAGAGGGGTATTCTTATACGGCGAGTATAGCCCAAACCCTATATTTTAACAGGAAAATTCGGGGGTCATCTTATACACCCAGTCGTCTTATACGCCGGAAAATACGGTAGTTTTCCAAAGAAGTCTAAGTAAGGTGTCACATTCCATTGTTTATCACTGCTCCCTAAACAGTCTCTTCCAGCCACATACTGATCATCAATTTTGTAAGGCCTTTATTTAGCCAGGCTAGAAATTATGCTCTCACCAAGTACTTTTTGGACATTTTAAGGGTTCTCCTATTCACTTTTGGTAAGGTCCATGTGTTGATGGCTCAACAGAATCCCTAGGCCACATGCTATTATATTGTTCCCTCTGCACACATATAGAATAGGTGGTACCTGGTTCAATAGTAGTAACTGTGACAGGAACCTAAGAGTCTGGTGGACAACCCCTCAATACAAGCCAGCAGTGTGCTGCAGCTGCCAAAAAAACACTAATGCAGTCCCAGGTTGTATCAACAACCTTCACATACCAAAATCAGGTGAAGTATTAGTGCCACATTATACTGTCTTGATTAAGATCACATTTGGAATACTGCATCCAATTGCGGTCACCACTATACAAAAATATGTTGAGATTCTAAAAAGAGTGCAGAAAAGAGCCACAAAATTGATTACAGAACTGGGGGCTAAAACACATGACTAGGATACCTAGGAACTAGGTATGCATAGTCTAACAAAGAGAAACAGGGGTGACATGATAGCAGTCTTTCAATATCTGACAGGCTATCAAAGAGAAAAGAGGGGTAGACTTATTCTGCAAAACACCTGAGGGCAAGAAGTAATGGATGAAAACTTATTAAGGAGAGATGCAAGCTATAACTAACGAGAAATTTCCTAATGGTTAGAATAATTAATCAGTGGAACAGCTTGCCTCCAGAAGTTGTGGATGCTCCATCCCTTGAGGTTTTTAAAAAGAGATTGTACAGCCATTGTCTGGAATGGTATAGGGTCTCTTGCTTGGGCAGAGTGTTGGACTAGAAGACTTTCAAAGTCACTTCTAGCTCTGTTATTCTGTACCTTATATAAGAACTCTAGACTGACCCTTATAAAGCATCTCTTGAAGAAATTTCCAGGTAGGGAATGCAATTTCTATTTAATACAACTAATCTCAGACAAGGACTCAAGATCCAGTTCTGTGTTAGCATTTGAAAGACATGCTGTACTATTATATAATAATTTTTTAGTTGCTTAATTATTTATATATATATATATATATATATACATACTGATTTTATTCAATGTTTTGTTTTTATCTGGCTACAACAGCTATAATAAAGTTGAATTGGATTAACAATAGTTCCTCAGATATTAGGCAGGAATTTTTACTACTAATGCTGAAGATAACTTATGAAATATACATGCATAGCATGTCCTCTATTAAGAGATTTGTGGCTTTTCCCTGTAGAATAACCAGGACATTTGGTTATCCTTAATTTAAGAGTACAGAATTGTATGGATTTTTTAAAAAAACAAACAATAAATGAATTAACAATGTTTAATCTTATTATGTTATTTCCATGCATTAGTTGACCAGAATTATGTCAAAGTTTCTTTGTCATATACTTACTATCTGTTGAATTTCTCATTGGATATGACTGTGTATAGTTATTCACACAATTCAATAACATTGGGCTCACAGAAACACAGTAATTTTCAAGAGTCCTTATCTGGGAAGGCCCCGGAGAAGTATCTGTTCGAAAGATTGCTTGACAGTATTCCCAGCAATTTGTTTGATGGCCAGCATAATTACAACAAACTGATCCCACTAAGGAAAAAAAGAGATTTTATTATTTATTATTAAAAAGTATATTCATCCTTTTCTGATAAATTTGAATATACTATTTTGTTTAGAATCTCAGGAACTAACTAACATTGCTCTTACTACTATATAGAAATATTTGGCCAAAAGGTTCCATATTTTGAAATATATTGAAATACATAAAAAAGACTACTAAAATTTAGAAGAAAGGCAATCTGTTCTGCTTGAGTCAGTTTTACACATGTAAAGCAGATATATCCTCTTGAAAAATTATTTTTTAAGGTAAAATGAAATCAAGGAGAGAATAAAAAGTCAAAATTTTGTTTTTTTAAAAAATAGTATACTTACTTTCATTTTTGTTAATACAACTAAAAAGAGTGTTCTAAAAATAAAAACAAAAAGTATAATTAACAGCTAATAGTGAAAAAATTAATGGTACATATGCATGAATATGTACCTGATAAGCAACAGAATCCAAATAAATTGTATGTGCGTATATACATACGTATATGTATACGTATACATATACATATATATATAGTATTCATGATGAGCATTGGAAGTCCATTCAAAATTTCATTTCCCAAAACTAATAAAATATTTTAAAATATTAATTCAATACCTTAAATTCATGAATTAATCATAAATTAATAATGCTAGAAAAAAAACCAGAATGACAGCTGAAATACCTTTATTTCATAAATATTTTAAATACACAGAAAGATTTTTTTTCAAGAGGGTTTTTTTGTAATATATAAACTATAAGAAATGTTGTAAATACAATGGATTAAAAATAAACATTTTACAAATTCACTGGTTTAATTAAAAATAATAATATCTTTTTCTTTAGTTCTAATTATTAGTTGAAGTATTGTTTCGAAGCCTATTAATTTCCTTTTTCTTGTTTTATCCAACTATTTCCTGGTATTAATTAGATGTGCTTTATTTATAATATGTTCTAAAGTTGTGGGAGATGTTTTAATTTGATTATTTATTTATTTATTTATTTATTTATTTATTTATTTATTTATTTATTTATTTATTTATTTATTTATTTTTATATGCCGCCCTTCTCCGGAGACTCAGGGCGGCTTACAATGTGTTAAGCAATAGCCTTCATACTTTTGTATATTTTATACAAAGTCAGCTTATTGCCCCCACAAACCAGGTCCTCATTTTACCCACCTTAGAAAGGATGGAAGCCTGAGTCGACCTTGAGCCTGCTGAGCCTGGTGAGAATTGAACTCGCAGTAATTGCAGGCAGCTGGATGTTAAATGCTGCCTTAGTAGGAGGAATTAGCCTCCTATGCCAATTAGTGGCTCTACACACTAAGAGCCTTTTTCTATGAAGGACCTAAGGACTGCTTTTTCATTTATTTCTATACCACTCCATGGATATTACCAAAAATATACACCTGTCTTCATATTCATAACATAATTTAAAAGTATAGTGGCTCTTAAATCATTCATTTTTCTATTACAAGAAGAAATTATTAATGAATTCAATCATAATCACAATATCCCACTCACTAGTTAAAAGAAAATACATTTAAAAAACTCTTTCATGTCTCTTTTACATCAGACTAAATTTTACTCCACTCTATAGTATTTTATTTTAAAATATTTTCTTTTGAAGATTATCCAGCAACATGAACAGATACTGTTACAGATTTCTATGATTTATCCCCAAATCTAGAAAACTGTACTGGCAGTTTGCCCTCAAATGATTTTATCATGAACTTATAAACAGACCTAAGATGTAAAAATACTATGGTACATAGAAGTATATAAGCAGGTAAGAATAGGTATATCATGACAAATATGGAAAAAAATTACCATATAATTAAATTTATTGCTTTTTACATTTCTAACATTTTTGAAATAACTTTAATTAAGGTGAGAGAAAAATAATGAAATGACATATGAGAAAAATAAAAGCAAACACAGAGAATAAGAATTAGGAAAAGAAATTATCATGAGAAACGATCACTTCACTCCTATTTTTGAAAACTTTCTTACCTTTCCTTTCTGTTCGCCAACAAAAATTGGTGAATCTCCTACAGTAATGCAGAAATCCAGAAAAGAGAAGGAAACACAGCATAATAGAGGAATAGTATAATACAGAATTAGAAAAGATAAAGCTCTAAGCTGAAGGCTATGGTTCAGAAATATTCAAAATTATGACCTCCTCAGTAACAGAAAAGCCCTATTTTTTCAAATATGTATTATCAGCAGAAATTGAGCTATTATCAGCATTCTTAGTTCAATTTATTGAACTAAGCTAGAATGTATCATGTACACTTTAGTCCACTTTTGCAGAGAAAAAAACTTGAGGCAAAAATGTACAAACTTAAATAATAATAATGGCTAAAAATGATTATGTTTTAGGAGTTAAAAGTTGGAGGGAGGAAAAAAGATTGAGGGGGTAAAAGTACAGATTATGATTAATTAAGGTTTATTTTTTATTTTAAGATTTTTAAAATATTCGAGAGTGAGAATGTAAGATTAATCTTTTTTGGTTTTCTAGTTTATGTATTAATGGTTAATTAAAACGCTGATGTTTATGTTTTAAAATTTTAAAAGTTGGAGGGAGGAACAACGAAGAGGGAAAATGTAGAAATTTAACTATTGAATATTTAAGGTTTACTTTTTGTTATAAGATTTCAAAATATCTGAATTTTGAGAAAAGTAGGAGGGGGAAAATGTTTATGTAAATGAATTGAATACCTTATTGATATATTAAGAGATTTTTTAAGGTTTGAATGCTTAATATTTGTTAATGGTTTTAAAACTCTTAGAGTTATTGGATTATATGCTATTTTGAGTCTATAAAAAGGGAGGTTGATGAAATTGTAAAAGGGGAGTTAAGGGGTCTTGGGAGCTATTAAATCATGCAGTTAGCTAGTTTATTTTAGCGAATGTTTGGTGAAATCTATGCCCTGTTTTTGTTCTGGGAAGTCGGGGGTGGGGGTGGTGAGGAGGGGTTGAAGATTGAGTTTAGAGATGGATTATGGATTAAATTTTTTTTTCTTGATGATAGTTCAAATGATTGCTTATATTGTATACTTGTTTGATCATAAAATAAAAACCTTTAAAAAAAAAACAGTACCAAGTAGTCAAAAAAAAAATTATTTGCTTGCATCTTTCTTTTATCTATATAAATAAAAATGTAAATGTCCGTTTGTACATAACCACACATCTCCAAAAGTTCTTCACTGATTGCTTTCAAATTTTGACACAACGTTGCATTTGACTACGGGTGTGTTTTTAAATACCTATATTATATACATGTCACACCTGTGACAGGTAAAAACATGAAAAACATTGGAAAACGTTGAAAGACATTGACAAACATTGAAAAACAGCACCATCTGCTGGATATAAAACCAACATGGCAGCCTCCCAGCCCTGATTACGCTCAACAGATTTCTGTTCCTTATATTTAGACTCTCCATATTGCTTCCAAGAAACTGCGGATTTGGAAGGCAGTGACCCCCGAGGGCCATATCCTGCCACCAGGCTCGGTAGGTAGGCAGCCGGCTCCCCGCTGGGAAGCCCTCGCAGCCAGCGCTTCTAGGGCTGGGGGGGGCCACCCGAGTCTGGCTCTGACCTTCCCCTTTCCCGGCCACCCTGCGAACTAGCCTCACCCGCCACTGCTGCCCATCCCCCTTGCCACCCACTCTCGGGGCTCCCTCCAAAGAACACCTGGCAACGAGGCTGCCTAGGTCAGCCGAGCGGGAACCCTCCGTCCCTCGCCTGGCCCGAATCGCACCTAGCCCAGCGCTACCACGGGCCCCGAGGTCAGAAAGACCAGCCACTAACCGGCACAATGCAAATCTGGTCGAACAGGAAATGGAGGCAACTGGAGCCTTGGAGTCGCCTTTGACCAACGCCGCCTTTGATTCCCAGGTGGGCACTCTGGCAGTTCATGGAGCCTACACTAAAATTTTGCCCTCTGGCAGAAAAAGGGCTCCAGGGAGGATTCGGGGGGCGGAAACGGGCAGGAGGGAGGATGGCTGGCCCTCCTTCGTTTCACCTGGAAGAGCGGGGAATTTAATCATTCCCCTGCCCTTGGCGGGCGGGGGAGGAGAACTGCCCAGCAGGGGTCCAGTGGGGTGTGCATGGCTCCTGGCTTTGCCACTTTCTTCCTTTGGGCGGGAAGCCCCAAACCAGCCTTGAACCCCCGCTGCACCCCCTCCCTCCCTCCCTTCCCTTCCCTGCTATGCGTCTCCCTGTCGAGCCTCCAGAGAACATCTGTGTTGGGAGGATGGAGGGGGCCCCCGAGTTTCTGCTGTGGTGCGGAGAACTGCGAAGGCCTGGCCTGAAAAGGTAAGGGCGATGGTGGGGGATGCAGAAGAGGCCGGGCCAGAGACAGAGATAAACAGAGAGAGAGGGAGAGAGGGAGACATAGAGAAATACAGAGAGACGGGGGGGAGAGAGACACACATACAGAGATACAGAGAGAGAGGGTGGGAGAGAGAGAGACATAGAGATACAGAGGGAGAGGGAGAGACACAGAGAAATACAGCGGGGAGACAGACACAGAGAGATACAGACACGGGGGGGAGAGAGACAGAGAGATACAGAGAGAGAGGGAGAGAGAGACACGGAGAGATACAGGGGGGAGAGAGAGAGACATAGAGAGATACAGACGGGGGAGAGAGAGAGACAGAGAGAGATACAAAGAGAGAGGGGGAGATAGAGAGGAAGGATTTTGTGGTTTCCATTATTTTTTAGCAACCGGTTCTCTGCCCTAATCACCAGCTGGATAGGCGTGGCTCGGGGGCTGTCATGTGACTGATGAAAGTGAGTGATGTCATGTTGGCCACGCCCACCAAATGTTCGTGGAGAGTTTGTAACTTCAGCCTCGCTCTTTTAGCCCAGCGGAAGCACCAGACTGGGCCACAGCAACGCGTGGCTGGGTACAGCTAGTTATTTTAATAAATGATTCAAGTTACTGAACATATCTAATACACCTCATTCATCCTATTTTCTCCTGAACAACAAACCTAAGAGATGAGTTGGGCTGAGAAAAAGACTAGAACTCAAGTCTTCTGCTTTCTAGTCTGGTACTTTAATCAATAGGTCAAATTGACTCTTATAGAAGAAACTTAAGATGACATATAGAATGAAATATCTTGGAATCCTAAACTAAGAACTTCTTCCAGCAGTTCTTACTACAGCTTCCAAAATTATATATTTGTCACTGGAGTTATTATACATATCTCTTGATATAGTAACAATTTTAGCAATAAACTTGCTGATCAGGAATCTTTATAAAAATCACTAAATTTTATGGGGCGGCAGCCCCATGAAATTCCATATTCATCATTATATTTCTTACTCACTTTTCTTTTTTAATTGGTTCTATTTAATGTAGAACAATTGAATTCAATGAGTAACTGAATCCGAGTAAGATAATGCTGAGAGTCAGATGAATCTTCATGTTGACTTATGAAACAGAGATTGGTGCAATGAACAGTTCTGGTTTATGAAAAGGAGAAGGCTGTGTACACTATATTGAGGATAATGTTTCTTTCAGCCTCTCAAAGTTTCAAAAAATTGGCACTAGGATGTTCCTCTCAATGTGTATAGTCCATTATTGTACAGATAATCCTCAATTTATGACTGCAATTGAACCTGGAATTTTGATCGTAAATTGTTGTGATAGTTAAGCAAGACTTGCCGAGCTCAAATACCACAATTCCAGCTCTCCACTTTTGGGCCTCATTAAGAAACCGTAAGGGGGAACTCAGGGGATGGAGGGGACCTTGGGAGGCCCAGCATCAGTTCTGTTTGCTGCTAGGCCTAGCTGGCTGAGGCCTTCTGATATGCAGCAGATTTCCTCACCCCTGTGACCCTAGCCAGTTGAAGTCTTCTGGGAATGGAGAAAGAGGAAAAAACCAAGGCTTCTTGGAAGAGGGGAGAGGGTCTAGCTACCCAAGGCCTTCTGAAAGTGGGAAGAGGGAGTTGCAACGTTCCACAGTCATAAGATAGGTGCACCACCTAGTATCCAAATTTTGATAATGTGATTATCAGGAAGCTGCAATGGACAGAACTTTGGGCAGGAATTGTAAATCCCTTGCTCTATATGATCACTGATAGCCCCAATATGGCCCAGAGGACAATGTAAATAATATTTTAGGTGTATTATAGCTCCTGTAAGTTGCTTTGAGCTTTCTTTTTTGCCACGTGAAGCCATCCCCATAAGATCCAGCAGCTAGGCCAAGCATGCCTTAGAAGCAGTGAGAGCAGGAAGGCAGTGAAGAAAGTCAACTGGGGTAGCAAACTGCAGGATAGCATGGGTTTAGGAATATGGGATGGTGAGGGTGACTGAGAGTGGTTTAGGGCATCTGTGGATTCCCAGGGTATGGCAAGCAACTCCAGAGCTATGTGATTCTGAAGCTGCTGGCAAGGCAGGATGCATGTCAAAAGGCAGAGATAGATGGAGAGATAGACACGAATATGGGAAACCCTTTAATTTACTGAGGTTCAGGAGTGGGAGGGACCAAACCCAGAATTGCCTGTATTAGGGTGAATCTTTGGCTAAAACTGGGAAATTTGTTTAATAATGCCAATAAGAATTGTAGTTGCTAAGTGATACAATTAGGTGACATGTTTTACCAATCAAAATTCTGATCCTATTTGTAGTCATAGGTTGAGGACTACTTGTATGACATAAATATGAAAACATTCCACCCTCCACAACTGAGAGACACCAATTTCCCTAATACTTAATCAAAGAAGGCACTTCTTGACCAAAATACAGGCAGTCCTCAATGTGCAACTATAGTTGGACTTAGAATTTTTAAGTCTTTGCCGTTACAAAGCAAGATGCCCAAATGATGCTTCTTTCAACAACTGCAATCCCAGCTCTTCCTTTATTTAATTTCTATAGTTGCTCAACTAAACTAGTCTTTCTGGGAGGCTTACAAAGTTGCGGTCATTAGGTGACAGTGTAGTTGGTTAAGAAGATGGAGCAAAAGAGTGCAGGCAGCTCTCCACTGGGTGCATTAGGGACCTCTTACCCTGGGCCAAAGAAAGGAAGATTCGGTTTTTGTTTTATCACCTACTGCAGGCCTTCATCAAAGATCTGATTTTTGATTCACCGTCTTTTGCAGGCCATTCCTTCCTCTCCATGTGTGGAAGGAAACCACTACACTAGGCTAGAGAACATAGGCCTGGAAGGGAACTGAGGTCTTCCTATCCAATGCTGTGCTCAAGGCAGAAGACTTATACCAGCCTAATCAATGGTTATCCAGTATATTTTTGAAAAACTCCAGTGATGAAGCACCACAGCTCCAGGAGGCAATTTATTCCACTGATTAACTGTTCTCGCCATCAGGAAATTGCTCATTTCCAAGTTATTGGAAATTTCCATTTCCAGATTAAGTTCCCCTTCTGTCCCCTTTATCATTTATGAAGACATTAAAAACTACTGGGCCAAGACAGAACTTTAAGGTAGCCCACTGCATGCTCTCACCATGTAAATGAAATTCCACTGAAGATAGAGTGCAGCTAGACAGCCAATTGTGCATCCATGTGGTGGTGGTATTATCTATCCCACATAGAATTTATTTTATCGAAAAGTATGTTGTGGCCTAATTTGTCAAATGTCTTGTGAAAATCCAAGTATGCTACAGGTAGACCTCGACGTATGACCACAATTGAGCCCAACATTTTCAGTTGCTAAACAAGACTGTTGTTAAGTGAATTTTAGCCTACTTTATTACCTTTCTTGCCACAGTTGTTAAGTGAATCACTACAGTTGTTAAGTAAGTAATATGATTAACTGAATTGGGCTCTCCATTGACTTTACTTGTCAGAAGGTTGCAAAAAGTGATCACATAACTCCAGGCCACTGCAACTGTCATAAATACATGCTAGTTGCCAAATATCTGAATTTTGATCCTGTGACCACAGTAATTTTAAGTGTGAAAAACAGTCACTTTTTCAGTGTCTTTATAACAGGGCTGTGAAAAGCACTGGCCACGCCTAGTTTAGCAAAGGAAAAAAAAAAGTCATGTGACACCATCGTGACAACGTGAATTTGACACCCCTGCTTTATATTCCAAACAGTCACTAAGGGAATGGTTATAAATCAGGGGATATTTGTATTTTAACTTCCAATTATCATTAATCAATCAGTTATAAATTGTGGACTACCTGTAATAACAAAAGTCTATTTCATTGCAAATGTTTAAATTACAATTCATCAAAAGGTTTGGTAGTATTTCTTCAAATTAAAAGCAAATTTTCTAAGTCAGGATTCTAGGAACATATTCTCTTGGTTTAAACCAAAGCTTTGCAAAACCATAAGGCTGTGATTAAAAAGGAAAATATTTTGCCTAATCTAGTCCAATCCTAGATTCTATTGAAATATCAAACTGGGTTAATGTCTGGTATGTAGTTAAGTAACCATTAATCCATCTGAGAAAAAATGCAGAACCACTACTACAATCCTTGGATGCTTTTTGCACTATACCTAGCATAGAAGTCAAGAGATTCTTTTCAAATAATTTTTCTTACTTCACCACATTCAGTTTTGATTCTGATCAGAGTAAAAAAAAAAAAAAGATGCTATGGAAAAAATTCAAATCATACTTTTTATGCATATTAGTAAAGAAGATTTTTAATTAAAAGTAATTGCTAGCGAGAGAAAAGAACACTAAAAATGTTACCAATAGGCTAAATCTCTAAAAGCATGTGTAAAAAATACTGGCCTTTATTACAATAGTCTAGGAATTATGGCTTCCAAGAAAAGTTTGGGAATTTCCTTCAACAACTTTCTTTTCTTTTTTACTAACTTTCAGCCTAGCTCATACCATTCCTGGTAAATTTCTTTTTGCTTTCATCTCATTTTCAGCTAAAGTATTTGTCATGAACTCCTGTTTGAAAAAAGATCCATATAATATATTTCCTCTAAAGTGTTTCTTTAAAAGAGTGTTTCTTTAACAAAAGGGAAGATTACAGCTGAATCTAAGGAGGGCTTCTGGACGAAATATTAGAATGTCTTTCAAAGCCACCCCTCCTAAAGTGAGAAACTGATCATTTCCAAGATTCACTAACCACATACCATCAACTCTTTATAAAAGGCAGGAGTGTATGGATCTAATTCATATATGACAGAGACAGAATAATAATACACATATATTCACCGATTCACAAGTACAAAAATCTCTGTGCCATTTTCAACAATATTTTATAAATAAGAAGCTACTAATAAATGTTATTAATAATTATTAACATTTGCTTTTTTATAGCTATCAGTTAATATCAAATCAGACAAATATAATAATATTAAAATCAAAACATTCATCACTTTAAAATGGAATAATTCTAATCTCTTAAAACCAGAACAGGAAAGAAATACATTGGGTATAAGAACCTTTTTTGTCATGGCTCCTGCCCTCTGGAACATCATTAGAGATGAGATCTACTGCACCCCTTGGCCTTCTGGAAGGGCTTCAAAACTTGGCTCTACCAAATGGCTCAGGGCTCCAATGAGGGAATTCCACACTGGAGTTAGCTAGTGAACACCCCTATCTCATTCATATAATGGGTCCTAGTTTACCCAATTTCCTGTTAATTTAAACATTTTAGTATTTTTTAATGTTTTAATATTTATTCTTGTTTTTATGATGTTGTAAGCCACCCAGAGTCACTCAATTGTGAAATCACCGGCATATGAATTTAATAAATAAATAAATACAGCTAGTTTTGAAATTATGACAGATTATTTGACAAAGTTCACAGTTACAACCACCACAGAACAGATGCTTTGTGGCCCATAAAGCACTTCTGGGCATCATAAAACATCATATTATTCTTGGTCACATTATCATATTTCAGGCACGTGGCAACCTGTTCATATTTGCAATCAATTGTCAAATGTCCTTTGATTATGAGGTCCGTTCCCACAGCATATCAAGGATTTCTCTTCCTTCAAGAAGGGAAGGGAAATCCTCCTACACACTGGAGGAACAGGTCTAAAATCTGATGGAATGCTAAAGACCTTTTCAGATGGATAAGACTTTCAGATTGACATATTTCTCTGAGAGAACTATAATAGCAAAAGAATTGGATTCCAGAAGAGAAAGCTGAGGTTCAGAGCTTTTCAAAATGCTAACCTTTTGCTCGAAATTTAAAAAAGATAGGGAACAAGATGGTATTAATTTGAATCAGCATGATCTGGACAATATCATTCTAGGAAAAGAGGACAAAATGTTATCAAGGATATATAAACTTTTAATAGACTATTGGATAGGGGATGAAATAGTTAAAGACTCTATGATTGCCTGGGGGAGAAATATTGGCTATCCAATTGATATGACAAAATGGGAAGAAATCTGGCTTAAACATATGAAATTCCTGTGGGCAACATCATACAAAGAAAATGTGTACAAGATGCTGTATAGATGGCACCTTCCACCTGCTCGTCTTTCTAAAATATATTCAAATCTCTCACCAAACTGTTGGAAGTGTGGGGAGATTGGCACCTATTTCTACATGTGGTGGACCTGTTCCAGGATGACTGAATTTTGGAAAATCATACAGGCATGGATCATGGAAATCACAGGTTATAACCTAATTCTGAAACCAGAGTATTACCTACTGAACATTAGGCCAGACAACATAGGCACAAATATACGGTGTCTGCGTGTTTTTATCACCATGTCAGCAAGAATATGTTTCGCCCAATATTGGAAGGGGAAAGACCTGCCGGTTGAAGACTTGATTTTGGAGAAAATTTTGGATTATGCGGAAGCCGACAGACTGACTAAAGCATTGAGAGATCAAAAGGACTCCGTATATTTCCAATGTTGGGACAAATGGTATGTTTGGTTGAACAACAAACGCCCAAAAAGTCAAATATAACCAGGATTATGTTTAATATTTGTTAAATCTGACTGAAGTCTACATACCGTAGAAAATGTAAATATCATGTAAAGTTCCTGTCGCGATCATTTGTTTGACTATTTCTTTTTCTTGATGTATTTTTTTAAATAAATAAATAAATAAATAATGCTAACATTTCAGCATTCTGAAATGTTGAGGCCCAGAGTCTTACAAAATGCCAGTTTTACTAACATTTTCTTCTCAGAGGACAGACACTAGTGATGCCTTATTTTTATGATGATCTAGAAATCTCATGAAGGAGCCTTCCAAACCATTGTAAGAATGGAGCTCACATACAAGATAAAGTTAGGCAACAGAAAGATAAGTGGACCAGGGCATGGTGGGATGAACAGAGGGTCCATGTACCAGTGGGTCTAGATGGCAAATACCTCTAGCCTAAACCAGGTTTTCACATGCCCTTGGCACTGTTGTGTGCTTAACACAAAAGGGAGTGCTTGAATTGCAATTGTTAAGTGAGATGGTCACAAGGACACCTTGCTTAATGAGTGCAATTACTTATGACCAAAATTCCAGGATCCATTATGGTCATAAATCAAGAACTACCTGTAAAGGCCTGATGAAGAAATAATTTTCAGCTGGCACTAAATAGTTACAAGACCTAGAGGCAGCTGCAAATGAACACAGATGGAATTCCATGATTGGAACAACTCTACTAAGAGTGCCTTCTGTCAGGTTGCTCCATAAATCAATTTCTGCTACTTCAGACCTAGTAAGAAGACATCCTCACAAGGCAATAATCACTCATGTTGCTCTTCAATTTAATTTATTTTTATTTTTCATTTATTTTAGGCCATTTATAACTTTATTTTAAGAAAACAGACCACGAATCCATGACACAGGATCTAGTCCACATCATAATAAAAGTCTATATAGTATTTTTATTCCAAAAGACTAACAAAACCTTGATTGGAACATAGTCTTCTCTTGAGTAGTACAGGAAAAAGAATTGGAAAAGTACACACAAAAAATCATTTTTAGATTGGGCAAAGTAGTACAGGGAGCAAGATTAGTATGGCTGGTAATAAGAAGGAACAGGGCCAGTAAGCAACCCATTCAAGGTATGAGCAAGATTTTTAAATCACAATATGCCTTCTTATTCAAAACATCAAATACATGCTTATTATCAGTGGTTCTTAATCTTTTCTTTACTACAGATTCCCTTTAAATACCTTTTATGACCATGGACCATGGCCACGGACTCCCCCAAGACTTAAGATTTAAGTCATAACATTTCTTCAAGCCTTCGCAGACCACCTATGATTATATAGCAATCTGCCAGGGGTCCATAGACCATAGATTGAGAACCACCGGCTTGTACACATCAGATCTCACACAAGTATTTATGGCTACAATTTTCTGGATTACAAGAACATATGATTCATTAATGTGTTTGTGTTGTGTTTGCGTTACTGTATAGCTTATATGTAATTATGACATTAAAAAGAAAACAAAACATTACAGAGTAAAGAGGAAGGAGCAGGAAAAAATGCAGGTTCACCTTGCTGGCACTTATTTGCAAATCAGATTGCCAAAAGCCAACCTAACAATGTTAAACATGGAATGATTTTCTTCTACAAACTATAGACAGACTTTATAATCAATCTATATTAAATAAGGTTACTTATGAAAAAAATAATATCTGCAAAATGCTTACCTCATATTCTTTCCTGCAAATTTTCAAAATATCGTTTTTTGAAGATGCCTAAAATAAATTTTATTATCAATATGTTTTTCAGACTATTCAAAAACAGAATTTAGAAAGATAAGAACTGTGATCACTTTAAAATGTCACCAATTATATTTCTACCATAGCAATAAATCTGAGTTATTTACATGATTCTAAATTTTGGGAATCTAATCAATCCTTCCAGTTCAGGTGACAATAGGTTGGAGATGCTAATGAATAGCTGGGAGCTGCTAATGAATTTAGGAACGCAGATGCTTACAAAAATAGGGGAGAGATTTGAGAGGGTGCCTAGTCAACACAAAATGAACACACATGCAATGTCTAAGATTCCTGCCCCCCCCTCACCCCGGCCATATGCTGCTGAAACATATCTTCTATCATTCTAGCCATAGAGGAACGATGGTGAATGTAGTCCAGGAAAATACAGAGAGTTGCAGGTTCCTTACCTTTGATCTTAGGTTTTCAGTTATAAATTAAAGTACAAGACAGAGTAAGAGACTGAAAACCATTTCAGTGCAATGGTTAAAGTGCTGACCTAGAAATCTGGAGTTTGGCCTCCCTTAAGTATGAAAGCTGGTTGACTGACTTTGTGCCAGTCACTCACTCAACACAACACCCACTTCACATGGTTGTTGGGGAAAATATGACATAGTGAGGGTAAGGGATCATTCTCTGAACTTGTGGGGTGATTTCCAACTGTTTCAGTATAAAGCTAGGTAACATCTTCAGTAGAGTTAAACTCCACTGAAGATGTTACCTAGCATGGTAATGAAACATTCGGAAACCAACACACAAGCTTGGAGAATGAACCCTCACCCTCATCCTACACCCAAGCTACAGATATTCATCACTATTGCAAATATGAAGCAGTATTTAATAGGTTCCCCAATGTCAGTTACAATTAAAAAATCAATAATTTTATATAAAATTATTATTATCTCTTCACAACATCCCCTCCATGTAAATACTCTTTGTTGTAGGAGAGAGGCTTATGTGTTAAGGTTGAGAGCTATGTTGGAGGTATGCCACCAGGGTCACGCAGCCAGACAGGTCTCAACTAAGAGTATCCACAACCCATTTATCATGATAAGACAACAGAAAAGGAATTCTATACCGGATTGGTCATCACTTGGATTAACATGAACCACGGCAGCAGCTGTCAAAAAGTGAGTTACAGGGCTGAAAAAAGACCTGGCGATCTACTTCGCAAAAACTGTACCAAGAAATTTCTATGGAAAGGTTCTCAAACATATCAGATAGGGTTCCCAACGATAGGACAAAAGGAATCTTAGTTGTTGAGTGAGCCAGTGGTGTAAGCAATTGTCCGTGTTGTACAGAGATATATCAGATGGAATGTCAGAGTAATGAATCAGGATAAATTAGATATTGTCAAATGAGAGATGATCAGGTTGGAAACTGATTTCGTGTCAGTAAGCTACACTAGTCAGACAGTGACTTTTTCCAATCTGAGGATTTCACTGTGTATTATTCAGGACACGATACCAGGAAAACAAACAGAGTGATGTTTATTGTAAGCAAGAAACTTACTAGAGCAGTGGAAAGCTTCTCAACTTTTGATGATCAAATTATGACTGTCAAACTTCATGCCAAACCCCTCAACATCAGTTATCCAAGTCTATGTCCCAATGACTACTGCAACAGAGTTTGAAATAAAGGGCTTTTATGCCATAGTCCAAGAAATTCTGAAACAAGTACCCAAAAAAAGACATTGTTTACATTTTGGGTGACTTCAATGCAAAAGTTGGCATACAAGCAGAGACAGGCATCACAGGTCATTTTGGACTAAGTGAGAGGAACAATGTAGGTGATTGTTTGGTACAATTTTGCCAATAAAATCTATTTAGAACCATGAGTACATGGTTCAAACAGCATAACCAGCGCTCATACAGTTGGACCTCACCAAATGAACTTCACTATAATCAGATTGACTATGTTCTATGCAGTTATAGATGGCCAGTTCAGTCCTTGTTCTTGATACATCCAAGTGCTAGCTGTGACTCAAATCATTAATTGTTGCTGGCAAAGATTAAAGTCAAACTAAATAAAAAAGGCATCAATGAAGTTTGATGTCAACAAAATCACTACTATATATACATCTGAGGGAAAAAAAAGATTTGAATTCACTGCTAAGAAGATGCCTGATGAACTGTAGTAGGAAATTCAATCAACCATCATTAAAATTGCAAAAAAATACATACCATATAAGAAGCAGAGAATAAGTACAAGTTGCTCTCTGATGAAACCATCATAATAGCTGAGCATAGAAAAGTAACCAAGGCAGCAAGGAAATAGGAAGAAGCAAGAAGACTGAATGTAGCTTTCCAGAGGACAGCAAAGGAAGGACAATGTAGAACGAGGGATGTAAACAACTTGAAACAGACCATATGAAGAGTTATGTCTAGCCTCCTAACTGCGTGTCCAGGAGATGTCGGATAAACAGACGCTGCCAAGTCTTAGTTGCTGTAAGCGGTTTATTTCAAACGGTCGCTAGCACCGTCAGTAGCGAAGAAAACAATTAATGCAAAAGGCATACAAAGTCGGCGTTGGGAGCAGCCGCCTTCCAACGCCTTTTAAACCCACGCGCCCAATGATTACATTGGCTGACACGCCCTTCCGGAGCACCCGGCCCCTGCATGAGTCAGCAATTGCAGCAAAGCAGTTAAACAGAATCCTAGCTCCGACCGCAGCGTGACCGGCCGCCTACTAATTATGCTAAACACCCACCACCACCTGTGTAAACAACCACCCCGCCCAACACCCCATCCGCCGATCCAAGTAGGTATAACAGCGGGGTCAACTTCATATGCATAGCGCCAGGATCCGCAGCTCCCCCTATCCCGCTGAATGGCGAGGGGATCTCGACAGGCGGCTCCCCCTACCAGGTGTCCTCCTGGAAGATATAATAATACACTGTTAATATGGTATTAGGGTTTCATATCTGTACCCCAAGGCCCTGGTTTATGTGGATATTTATGATGGAACTGATTAACCAACCGGTCAGCCTGCAAATTCGTAGCCCTAACCCATGATGATTCCTCAAACGGATAACCCTTCCACTTGATTAAATACTTTAGGACTCCCCTACTGAGCTTTGAGTCTAATACATCCTCAATCTCATAATGATCCCCTTCTACCGGGCCTGGCCTTAGCGTCTGGTTGCTAATGACATCTAGTGGTTTTAACAAACTACTATGAAACACGGGGTGGACCTTCCCCAGCAATGGTGGTAGTTTTAATTCCACTGTAACGGGGTTAATCACTTTTACCACAGGGAAGGGTCCTAAATATTTGGGCCCCAATTTACGACTCGGTATTCGTAGTTTGAGATATTTTGTAGACAAGTAAACTAAATCCCCTACTGCAAATGGTTTGTGGTCTGCTCTTCTTTTGTTGGCTTGGTATTTATAGACTTTGGTTGCTTTGTCCAACGCCTCTTTTATTTGGGGCCAAAGACTTCGAACACGAACAGCCCAACCATCTGGTGACACCTTATCTGGGTTCTGGAGAGCTAACTCAGGGATCGCAGGAAGGTTTTTTCCTGAAACAGCCTGAAATGGTGTAATACCCGTACTGCCGTGAACAGTATTATTATATGCCACTTCTGCAAAGGGGAGTAACTCAGACCAATCCGATTGCTGATATGATACGTAACAACGTAAATACCTTTCCACCATGGCGTTTGTTCTTTCTGCTGCTCCATTGGTGCTAGGATGGAAACCCGAACTTAGACCCTGTGACGAGCCTATCATTTTCATGAAACTACGCCAAAATACCGAGGTGAATTGTACGCCTCTGTCGGAGATAATGCGTCGGGGTGCTCCATGCAGCCGATATACGTGCCATATAAACAATTTTGCCAGCTTTCGAGCTGATGGTAAGCCATGACACGGAATAAAATGAGCCTGCTTGGAAAACAGATCAACCACGGTCCATATCACCGTATTGCCATTGCTCTCTGGGAGGTCTACAATAAAATCCATTCCGATCTCCTCCCAGGGACTATTTGGTTCTGCCACCGACTGTAAAAGCCCAAGAGGCTTTCCTGGTCGAGGTTTAGCCATTGCACATACTTTACACCCCTTTACATACTGTTCGACCTCTTTCCTTATACGTGGCCACCAAAATTGGCGTCGTACTAGGTGTAACGTTTTAAGAAATCCGAAGTGTCCTGCCGTTTTCGCATCGTGACATTTATTTAATACTGACTGCCTTAATGCTTCAGGAACATATAATTTGGTCCCTACCCAAGCTAAACCATCTCGACATGTTACCCTAGTGTCGTGGGTTTTCAACCAGGTATCCGTAGCCACCTCTCGACATAGCTCGTTTTCCCATGAGGACAAAGATCTGGTACGTGCAGTTTGGGCCCACTGTTGCTTATCAGGGATCATGGCTTGTACGACTTCTTCCCTTTTACTGTCAAACTGTGGGAGTCGTGATAAAGCATCCGCTAGGAAGTTCTTCCCTCCCGGCACATACTTAAGTTCAAAATTGAATCTTTGGAAATACTGCGCCCAACGTACTTGTTTAGGCGACAAGCGTCTGGGGCTTTGGAGTGCTTCGAGATTTTTATGGTCCGTCCATACTTCGAATCTGGTACCAGTGCCCTCCAACAAATGCCTCCAGGTAAGTAGCGCCCACCTTACAGCGAAGGCCTCTTTCTCCCAAATAGCCCACCTTCGTTCTGTTAATGTCAGTTTGCGGGACGTATAAGCGCACGGGTGTAACACCCCGTCACTGGTTCTCTGCAATAACACAGCGCCCACGGCCACGTCGCTAGCGTCGGCTTGTACAACAAACGGCAAGGTCGAATCAGGATGCCGTAAGATTGGTGACTGCGAGAACAGGATTTTTAAACTCTCAAAAGCCTTTTGACAATCCGGAGTCCACACTAATAGCTGTCCTGGTCTTGCTCTCAGGCCCGGGCCTTTCGTACGGAGCAAATCTGTCAGAGGGAGAGCTATCTGAGCGAACGCGGGGATGAACTGTCTATAAAAATTGGCAAAGCCAAGGAAGCTTTGCAATTGCTTTCGTGTTTTAGGAGCTTGCCAATCTAATACCGTATCTACTTTTTTAGGATCCATTTCCACTCCGTTTCCTGAAATACGATAGCCCAAATAGTCCAGCCTAGTGCGGTGGAATTCGCATTTTGATAGTTTGACGAAAAGTTTTGCCCGTAATAGTTTCCTCAAGACTTGTTTCACTAACTCTGTATGTTCCTCCATTGTCCTGGTATAAATTAGAATATCGTCCAGATAGACCAGGACACCTCGGTATAAGTGTTCATGCAATACTTCGTTTATAACCTGCATGAAAACAGCAGGAGCGCCTTGCAGTCCGAAGGGCATCACTCTAAATTTATAGCTCCCTAAAGGGCAGTTGAACGTGGTCTTCCACTCATCGCCTGGTTTTATACGCACTCTGTAATACGCCTCTCTTAGGTCTAACTTTGTAAACACACGCCCGGTCGATAGGGTGGCTAGTAGATCTTTCATTAATGGGAGCGGGTACAGATGTTCGACACATACGGCATTCAGTCCCCGGAAGTCCACACACAGACGTAAACCACTGTCTTTTTTTTCACGGAACAGAACAGGAGCGGCCATGTGTGACCTGCTAGGTTGAATGAAGCCCCTAGCCAGGTTCTTATCTATGTAGCGTCTGAGTTCCTCCAACTCTGGCTTTGTCATAGCATACATTCGCGGTTTTGGTAATTTAACCCCTGGCTTTAGTTCTATAGCACAATCAGTCGCTCTGTGAGGAGGCAGTACCTCACACTCCTCCTCATTGAATACCTCTGCTAGATCCCTGTAAACGTCAGGATATCCTTGTTTTGATGCGTCGTCTGGAGTATCTCTCTGCAACCCCGCGCGCCCGACCCCTGTCTCTGGTTCTGGTTCTGGGCCGAGGCTTAGTCTTACGTGTCGATAACCCCCCTCCCACCATATATTAGGCCTCCATTTATCTAACCATGCTAAACCTAGGATGATAGGTTCCACTATTGTGTCCACAATGACGAAACGAATATGTTCCCAATGCTCCCCTATCTCTAAGCGTACTAACTCGGTAACCCGTGTTGCAGCCTTTCCACCCAATAAAGAACCATCCATCTGCTCAAAGCGAATGGGAGCTGGTAACTTCGCTGACTGCAAACCCAATTCCATAGCCAGACTCTTCCGAATGAGACACCGGGTACACCCTGAATCTATCAGGGCGTCCTGTTTGACGGCTCGTGTAGTCCGTAGGTTTTTTAGAGTAACTGGGATGACAAACGGGCGTACAGGGTCACTTACCATAGAATCAATCGGAGCATCCTCATCGCTGCTATCCGGAACCAATGGAACGCTGTCTCGGTGATTCGGACTTCCTGCCTCTCCACTCGTTCCCCGGGCACCCCGTATCGTCGTGGGTGTTCCCACTCTGGACCTCTCTGATGACGAACGTGCTCGTTCACGCCCTCTCCCAGTTGGCTGGGGCCCACGGTTGGTGGTCGGAATAGGGGGTACGGGACAATCGGCTACACGATGCCCCAACTGATTACACCTGAAGCAGCGAATCGACCCCCTCCCCACAGGGACCAGAGAACGAGGCGGGGAGGTGGTCACCCCTCTGGGGCTTGCCGGTCTTTCCGTGGCCCGCCGAGGGGTAAAAGGAAGGCTACTCACACCCCGGGTACGGAACTCACGTAGCCCGACATCTAAATCCACAGCTGCGCTGAACCACTCTGACAGCTTAGGCGGTAGTCCCCAATAAACACATGCTTGCCGTAGTTCTCTATCCAGTCCGAGACGAAATTGATGTACTAAGAGACGTTCAGGCCATGTACGGAGGCGACCGGCCACCGTGCGAAATTCTTTGACATACTGTCTCGCTGGTCTACCCCCCTGTTTTATGGCCACCAATTCGCTTTCAAGCAACTGTGTTCTGGACTGGTCTTCAAATCGGCAGCGTAACGCTTCTAGAAAGAGTCCCACATTTGCCAGCTCTTTAGCGTGGTCGCTATGTAAATCCGCAACCCAATCTGCAGCCTCACCTGTTAGAACGGTGGTAATAGCCACCACCATGGCCCACTGGGACGGATAGAGACGCCCGTAGAGGTCCATGTAACTCAGTATTTGACTCAAGAATAAAGAGACCCTGTCGGCACTCCCATCGAATGTGGCCTGTATGGGGGGAGGCCCCCAGAGTTGTTGTTGCTGTTGCGGGGCGCCCACCCCCGGCATCCACAGCGGGGTTGGGGCCCCTGGCCGGGTATCCTGGAGAGCCCCTCTTTGCTGCGGGAGAGGGCCGCGGGGCCCCCCTTGACCCGCCTGTTGGGAGCCAGAGTGTTGGAAGGCTTCCTGGTCCCCCCCACGCACAGACCCCCCCACCGGGGTTGCGGAACCAGAAGCTGGGGATGGACCTCTCCTACCAAGTCTATACACCCCCCTCTCAATGCGGAGTTTCGGGCTTGCTAGCTGGAACCGAGCCCCGGAACTGCTCCGGGTCTCCCCATGACTCTGCCATGGTTCATGCGACTGCGCCCACGGTTGCCAGGAGGGGGCATCTCGGAAGCTCCCTTCTCCAAACTTTTCACGCAGCACATCCAGGGTGGAGGCTCCTAGCCCCGAAGAATGGCTCCAATCACACTCCTCGTCGTCCAACCACCGTCGCTCTCTCCACCCCTGGAAAGACGTGTCCCCTGACTGTGCTGAGAGCGGCCTTGGGGCGGTGAGGGCGGAGCTCTGCCACCACTCACCTAACTCTGGTCTTGTTCCGCCGGAGCCGCCAGCCTTGCCTTCAACGGAAGCGGCGTCCTCCTGCGCCAGCTTCTCCTTCGGGCGAACGACCATCACCCCCCCCTCCTCAGCTGCTTGAGCACCGGGTGCAGCCTCCACCACGGTGTCCTCCGCCGTATCTTCCTCTATCGCCGATGTCCCGACCGTCGTGCCTTCCGCCATTCCGGGTGCAACACCAACGAGACAGACCAGCGAAAAGGAGGATGAAAACGCCGACTTTCTGTCTAGCCTCCTAACTGCGTGTCCAGGAGATGTCGGATAAACAGATGCTGCCAAGTCTTAGTTGCTGTAAGCGGTTTATTTCAAACGGTCGCTAGCACCGTCAGTAGCGAAGAAAACAATTAATGCAAAAGGCATACAAAGTCGGCGTTGGGAGCAGCCGCCTTCCAACGCCTTTTAAACCCACGCGCCCAATGATTACATTGGCTGACACGCCCTTCCGGAGCACCCGGCCCCTGCATGAGTCAGCAATTGCAGCAAAGCAGTTAAACAGAATCCTAGCTCCGACCGCAGCGTGACCGGCCGCCTACTAATTATGCTAAACACCCACCACCACCTGTGTAAACAACCACCCCGCCCAACACCCCATCCGCCGATCCAAGTAGGTATAACAGCGGGGTCAACTTCATATGCATAGCGCCAGGATCCGCAGCTCCCCCTATCCCGCTGAATGGCGAGGGGATCTCGACAAGTTATATGAGAAATATATTTATGCAAATCAAAAAGATATAAACACAATTTATTGCTCATAAAGGCATAATTAAAAACAAGCAAGAGAAAGAACTGTCCGAGCAATAAGGCATCAAGAACAGAAGGAGAGAATATACAGAAGAGCTGTATGCAGGTAGCAAAGGGTCCCAGCCTAAGGATGGCAAGAAAAGAGAAATAGAAAGAATCGGTCATCCTTGAGGCGGGGATCATATGGGTAATGAACTAACTGCCAAGCAACAAGGCTCCAGGTGTTGACACTATCCCTGCAGAATTACCGAGACCAGTGTCATTAGAGACATGTGATCAAAGGATTGGAAACACTCAGTGTTCATTCCACTGCTGAAAAAGGGACACTCTATAGATTGGTCCCATTATCACACAATTGCTCTCATTCCTTATATCAGCAACATGATGCTTAAAATTATACAACAATAGCACCAACCATCAAAATTACCAGATTACCAGTTTCCAAAGGGGTAAGGCACCCGTGACCACATTGCAAATCTGCACTGGATTATGGAAAAATCTTGTGAATATCAACAGATCTTTTAAATGTTTCATCAACTACAAGAAAGACTTTCATTGTGTGAATCATGAAAAGTTATGGAGAGTTCTACAAGACTAGAGAATACCAGCACATTTGGTCAAGTTGGTGAAATCAAAGTACACAAATCAGAAAGCCACTGTGCGAATATCATATGGAGACACTGATTGGCTTAAGATAGAGAAACTTGCATTCTCTCCCCTTTCTTATTCAACCTGTATGCCAAAACGAATCTAAGGAAACTAGATCTTGAAAAATCAAAATTCAGGGTAAAGATTGGAGAAAGAAACATCAACAATCTTTGAAATATTTTGATATATTTCCTTATTTCTGTGCTTATTTGTGCTTATTCTGTGCTTCTGTGCTTATTTCTTTGAGCAAATCACTCAAAGTAATAAATGCATTATGAAAATAAAATGGATTTGCACTGGGTCGCACAGCAAAGATGAACATGAGAAAATATGGAACAGAAATCACATCAGTTTGACAAGCAAAGGGAGGTTAGTTCAGGGGTTCCCAAATCCCGGGCCATGACCGGCACCGGGCCATGGCATGCCAGAAACCAGGCTGTGCCAACAAGCGAAGCCCCATCTGTGGGATGCAGTCAGCATGAGAGGCTTTTGGTCTGCGGAAAAACTTCCCTCCCTGGAACCGGTCCTTGGTGCCCAAAAGACTGAGGGTTGCTGGATTAGTCCACTTTATTGTATTCCCCATAGGGTTGTGAAAGTTAGACTTTAAAAAAGCAAGACAGAAATATCATTGATTCGTTTGAACTGAGTTGCTGGAGAAGACTCCTACATATTCCTTGGACAGCAAAGGTGATCAACAAGCAAGTATTGGAATGCAGAATACTAGATATGTCTCTGGAATGAAAAATCACATAATTGTGTCCAATTTATTTGAGTCATCATGTGGGGGAATTCACTGGAGAAAGCAATTATATTGGGAAGAGTTAGTGACAAAAGGAAACCAAGCTGCTAAAGAACATGATGGATGAACACTATCAAAGCTGACATCACCCAGAGCATAGAAAAACTCAAAGAAGCAAGATCATAGATATGGAAAGACTTGGCCAATAGAATCACCAAGAGTCAGACATGACTCAATAGGTATCATCATCACCACCACCATCACAATATGGAGTCACAGCTGCCAAATCTTTAGCTATTGTTGGCCTTCATACACATCAAATTTTCCCAAAAACCTAGGAGGTTGTAATGTATCCATGTAGTATATATGTGGATCCAAGCAGTGTGGCATTTTGCAATTCGCAGATGGAAGTTTTGTCAATGTGCAGATTTTCTAACTTCTGTTTAAGTTTTTTGATATGGCACACAGAGTGCTGATAAACACTAGGACGAACACGGCAAATTTATGGTATAATCTTTTAATTTTAATTTTCAGATCTTGATACTTTCTGATACTTTCTAAAATTCTTTGTCTTCTATTCTATTACTCCCTGGTATTGACACTTCAATTATCAACACCTTTTTCTTTCCAATCTCAGTTATATCTGGTGTGTTATGAGACAAGATCAGCCTGTATTCAGAAATCCCACAATATTTTAATCTATTCATTTTCAGCTACTTTTCCAACTACTCATTTTTTGCAACTTTTCCAACTTTCTCTAATTTTTCATTAAAAAGCACATCATAATTTTTACAGGTGTTCTAGTGAATCATTTTAGCAATTGGTTTATATCATTGTTTATAATCTGCAAGAAGATTGCACAGACTGATTACAAATAAAATGGCAATAATGATGCTCTGGAATATCTGCAAGAAATACCACTCACCTGCAAGCAAGAATTAATGGCACCACAAAATAAAATAACTGAAAATGAAAAAGCTAAAGAGTTGTGGAACTTTAGAACAATGTTATTTTTTATCTTCAGAAGCAGAATCTGAAAACAATATTTTTGTAAGTTTCACTTCAAATTTCCATAGAAATCATTCACTCAGAATTCAGATTGTGTAGAACATAGAACATAGAATGACAGAGCTGGAAGGTACCTTGGAGGTCTTCTAGACCAATCCCCTGCCTTGTAGGAGAACCTATACCATTCCAGACTTTCCTTGGGCTTGATAGGATGGATACACCCAATCATAGAAAGAACAACAGAACAACAAAATAGAATTGGGAGTTGAAAGGGACATAGGATATTCCAATCCTATGTCTGGTCCAATCACCATGTTAAGCCATAGATAATTCTCTAGTTCTGATTAATAAACAATATATTATACAGTAAGAAGGTGGGACACACCTTCCTCTTAACCTGTTTTTATAGATTACTGCTTTTGTAAGAACACATCCACTGAAAAAAGCCTTCTTGTAAAAGGCTTGTGAAAAAAACTTGTGAAAGGCACTTAAATATTGTAATGCTCCTTGCTCAAAACAATTTGTAGCAGAAAACATGAAGAAAAGACTTCGAAGAATAGAAATGTTTCAGAAGGCAGGTCTGTGCTGTTAAATTTTGCTATTTTTTTTCCTTATATTAGCATATACATATACATCCCCCCAAAAAGAGAATCCAACAAACACTTACCTGTTTACATGCTTGTCGACATTCTACAGCAATGGCTAATTCACAGCACCCTAGGCCAACCCAGCCATCAGATTTTTTCAAAACACCTTTGAACGAAAAAAAAATACATTATGAAATCATTCTTATATATTGTATATTTTAAAAGTATATCCTATAATTATCAATCAACAAAAAGGCAACACTTTGCAAAACATTGCACTACAAATCTAATATATTGCTGCCATAACAAACCACACTAAATTCAAGAGGCATTCTTTGAATATGGGTTTGGAAGTGCCTAATTTCTCAATCCACCCTGGGAAGGCCTTTGTTCACGCTCACTTTTAACACCTGCCTCTAACTATGGATTAATCACTAAACAGATCTCTTTCCAGGAAAATTTGGGCTGTACAATGCCACACAAGTTGAAACTGCAAGCCTAGCTTCCTCTCCTCATTGTACAGAGAAATTTGCAAGTCTTTATTTTCACAATATTTACTGAATTGTATATAACAATTCTGCATTTCTATAATTTGTCACCCTAACCTTATCATGACATATACAACATGCAGCAGCACACATTTTATACAATATTGTAGAGATAATCCTGTTTCAAATGGCTCATGCCAGATTAGGATATATAATTTCCAATTATTCAGTTTGATTTTTAGATTTAAATGTTTTTAGACATTTTTTAATCCTGCCATTATTACGGTATTTTTATAAATAACTCAAGACAGTGATCATACTCCTTCCTACTCCTATTTTCCCCACAACAACAACTCTGTTGGACTGAGAAAGAATGAATGATCCAAAGTCACCCAGCCGGCTTTCATACCAAAGAAAGAATAGAAACTCTTTGGTTTCTTAACCACGTAACAAAATGCTTCTCTAAGTAGCTAAAATTAATTTTTTTAACATAGTACATTATCTTAGTAGTATTTTGTTTAATGCTTGAAATTTAATGAAATATTTTAATTTTTAGTTAACCCTACTACTATTTATAGAATTGATTTTATAACAGTTTATAGTTTTTATACTAACATCTTTTAAGACAAAATCGATTACATATCATGAGACTGGAAGAAATGCTCCCCCACCCACCCATCTTTAAAAAAGGGAAGAAGGAGGAACCTGGAAAATACAGATGTTAGTTTAATATTTGAATTAAATATAACTGGCTGTATGACCACACCCAGAAAATACCATAAATAGTTCTAGGTCAGATTGGAGAGTACTTAAACACCCAGACACAACAGCTCTGTTCTGAGCCCTCTTTGTTCAGCATATTTTTATTGAGCCAAATGAAGGCACTGAGAAAATGATTATCAAATTTGAAACTGAAACAAAATTATGAGTTGCTGGCATTTTAGAAGAGAAAGAAAAGATTCAAAAGATCTATACAAACCTCAAAATGAAATAAGAAAAATATTAATTCCTATACTTGGAAAGAAAATTAGCAATTTGTTGCCAATTGAAATAAAGTACATTCCCTATGATTTCTCACTTAAATATCTATGCCAACTGATATATGATTGTAAGAAACTAATGGAGATACCCTGTTTCCCTGAAAATAAGATCTATCCCCAAAATAAGACCTAGCATGTTTTAAGCGTGCCCCTAATATAACCCCCCCCACTACTTAAAAAGCCTGCGCAGCTGGCCGCCTGCCCATTCCATCGAGTTGTTCACGGCCACAAGCACATCATGCTGATAGTACCAGCTTACCTCAGGAGCCCCCAACCAAGCCATCCAGACCCTGATACCTGCCTCACAGCAGTAGCACCGGCAGCCATGTGCAGTAGTAGCCGATGTGGCTGTCAGCCCAGTTCTTCTGCTTGCTTGCAGCCGCACCAGAGCAGGAAGCCGAGTGGTATGTTGGTGCCGCAGCCACAAGGTAAGGCAGGTGTCAAGGCGTGGATGGCCTGACTGCGGGAGACCTTGAGATAAGCTGGTGTGGGATGTATGGGACTCCACCCCCTGCCTCACCTTGTGGCCACTGCATCAGCGCATTGCTCGGCCTCCTGTTCCGTTGCAGCTGCGAGCAAGCAGAAGAAATGGGCCAGCAGCCACATGGGTTCCTACTGCACATGGCTGCCGGTGCTGCCACTGTGAGTAGGTGTCAAGGCATGGATAGCCTGATTGCAGGGGCCCTGAGGTAAGCTGGTGCAAGGCACAAGGGGCACTCCACCACCTCTGCCTTGTGGCGGCAGCACTGGCTCACCACACGGCCCGCACGGCCCCATGCCCGCTGCAAGCAAGCAGAAATGGGCATCCCACTTACATGGGGAAAAAATAAAACACCCCCTACTGCTTATTTTGGGACCCAAAAGAGAAAAAGACCCAGTCTTATTTTCAGGGAAACATGGATAGTGTTGATTTTGAAGAGAAAGCAACTTTTGAGAGATGTGGGTTAAAAGTTCAGTAAGACATTGGGATATTAAAGATAAAAAGTTCAAGACTGGAAAACAGGAAGGGTCTGCTATTCCGATAAGCAAGTCAGCTTGGGCAATGTTTTCTCTACTTTAATACTGTATGCAATAAAGCTATCACTATTTTTTCTTACTTATTCTGATGTGCACTCAACAAAAGATTATAATAAATAATTTTTAGTTTTAATGCTTAATTTAAATTTTGAATTTTTAATAAGTATTATTTACAGACTTAATAATTAGAGGAAAGCGATTTTCAAGATGGGAAAAATGTGATTTCTATAGAAAATTTACAAAAAGTATGGAGAAGGAATGAATTTTTGAATAATAATAGCACTTAACAATTACAGAAAATAGATTTTAAAGTGGTTCAAAATGTTGGTTTTCATAGAAAAATAAGAATTAAGCATGAAATGGGAGAAATTTAGAGAAAATTTAAAGCTTAGGAGAGAGCAGGTGAGAAGATATTTGTTACAATACATTCCTATTTTAAATTAGTAGGAGACATGGAGGAGAATATGTTGAAAAATAATACCGGTAACTATTGTGAATTAGTTAAAACTAGATAGCCAAATAATAGATGCAGGAGTGGAGGAAAGCATAAAGCTGGATAATAGTTAAAATAAAATGCTATGAACCAGCTAAATAAATGAAGTTAGGAGTGGAGGAAAGCATGATTCTGGAAAACAGTTAAAGCAAAGCTGGAAACCAGTTTAAAAAAAAAAACAGAGTTAGGAGTGGAGGAAAGCATGATGCTGGAGAACAGTTAAAGCAAAGCTGTGAACCAGCCAAAAAATAAAAGTTAGGAGTAGAGGAAAGCACGATTCTGGAGATCAGCTGAAACAAAGTTGCGAACCAGTCACAAATAGAGGTAGGAATGGAGGAAAGCATTGCTGGAAAACAACTAATTGAGTTGTGAACCAGTTTAACAATAGACTTAGGAGGAGTGGGGGAAATAAGGTTGGAGAGCAGTTAAAGTCAAACTGTGAGCCAGCCAAGTAAGTAAGGTTAGGAGTGGAGGAAAGCATTGCTGGAAAACAGCTAATTAAGTTGTGAATCAGCTAAAAAATAAACCTAGGAGGAAGTGGAGAATAGTTAAAGCAAAACTGTGAACCAGCTAAACAAATAGACATAGGAGTGGAGTAAAGTACTGCTGGGAAATAGCTATTTAAATTATGAACCAGCTAAATATTAGATTTAGTAGTAATGAAAATAATCCTGAAGTAAGCAAAAATAAAATATTTTGCGAGTAATAAATTATAGATGGAAATGTTGAATGAATGTTAAAATGAATCGATTTTGAAATGACTTTAAGAGAGGAGAAAAATATTTTATGTTAAGACTGTGGACACCAGATTTCATTTAAGAGAGGTAAAATAGAGATTTGATGTAATGGGTTTTAGGATTAAGGAATATATATGAAATACTGATTGTTAAAATGATAAAAATTTAGAATGGTGTGTATTTGGAAATGACTGAATATAAGAAGGAGCTGTGTATATTTGGAGTTAAAGATTTAGAGTGATACAGTAGAATGTCAAATGTTTAGAATAAGATGTTAGAATGTGTAATAAAAAATTGGACTGGATTTTTTCTGTTTTTTTCTTTTTTTTAAAGATGTAAATGGATGAAATATGGAATTGAATTGATTAAGGGAGTATGAACAATTGTACCTATTTTTTTTTTTTTTTTTATATATGCCGCCCTTCTCCGGAGACTCAGGGTGGCTTACAATGCGTTAAGCAATAGCCTTCATACTTTTGTATATTTTATACAAAGTCAGCTTATTGTCCCCACAAACCGGGTCCTCATTTTACCCACTTTAGAAAAGATGGAAGGCTGAGTCGACCTTGAGCCTGGTGAGAATTGAACTCGCAGTAATTGCAGGCAGCTGGATGTTAAATGCTGCCTTAGTAGGAGGCATTAGCCTCCTATACCTATTCTATACCGGATCAAACCTTTGCTCTAAAAAGATGTATTTTATGTTTTATGTTTAAAAATAAATAAATTTTTTTTTTAAAAAAAAAAGGATTATAATAAATTAGCAAGTATACTAGATTAGTTTTATACAGTTTATTGATTTTATATTAAACAACTAATTCCCACAACACTGTCAAACTATCTAAAAAGGCAGTATTACCATCATTATTCTCATCTTCCCTATTACCTATCTCTTTATTTTCTTATGACTATAATTTCATTACTTATCACTATTGTTTTATGTACATTGAGAATTTACACACCGGAAACAAATTCCTTGTGTGCCTAATCTCACTTGTCCAATAAATAATTCTATTCTATATATAGTAGATTTAATAAGTTTAGTTAATGAGATCAGCTCAATAGGTTTTATAGGGATTGTATCTATATTTTTATGCCATCTTAAGTTTACCTAAAATGTATATGAAATAGATATTTTGCAATTTTTTTTCCTTGCACTGGACACTGACTATAATAAAGTTTATTTTGCTAGTTGTTAAGAGCATTAACAAAAATATTTTTTTAATGGAGGAAGAAATCAGCAGGGAAATATGAAAGAAAGAAGAAAGCAGATTGTTTTATTCCTTTTATGAGCAGCGCATCCCATTTTTTCTTTAATATGTGCACTCACTTCTAACTTTCAGAACCCCCCTGGTCTTCTCCAGGTCGCATGGAACAGGTGCACTATTTGCAAATGGCAGGAGCCTTATTCTTTTTTCCCCACCAAGTTTTTTATTTTTTACAAACATATCAATGCGTGAACAGTGTGGCACCTGAGTGTCATACATTTTGATACAAATAAAATAGTATTAATCATATTTGTTTCATTTAACAAACTTCTATAATTCTAGTAACAATATACATATTTTTATTAAATTGTAATCTTTCATTATTTATTAATTCAATATTTCAATGTCATTTTTATACCAATCACCCTATTCTAAGTCATACCTTTTAATACAAATAGAATATTATTAATAATATTTATTACATTTAGCAAGCTTACATAATTCTAATAATACATTTATGCTAAATTAAAATCTTCCATTATTAGCTTGTTCAATTTATAATCCTTCATTATTTAGTTATTCAATATTTCAAATATGTTCTTTTTAGGTCAATCACCATATTCTGCATGTCATACATTTTAATACAAATATTTTAATCATATTTGTTACATTTAGCAAACATACACATATTCATATTGAATTATATTTCATTATTTATTTAATCAATAGTTCAATATATTATTTTTATGTCAGTCGCCATATTATTTAAATATACTTAGTAATACCATCATTCAAATTCTAATTTCCCTTTATTACTTCTTATTATATAAGAATTAATATTAATCCCCCTCTCTAGTTTCCACCCCTATTCTAACTTTGATTATGCCACTACTGAATTTAAACATATTCCCTTACTAACCATCATCTCTTACCCGCTTTAAAGCTTTAAATGTTTCTTAGCTCCCGTATTCCTCTCTTAGATCTTTATTTCTGTCTGCTTCCACATCATGGCTACTCAATTTAAACATTTCTGCCTTCTCTGCCCTTCTCTGTTGTCCAGTTTCCAAAATATCTACTCTTGCCCCTATCTCTCTCCTATAAGAATCTTCCTGGTTCTTCGGTTCCTTTTTTAATTTCCTTGGAATATTCTCTCCTTGGCTTATGTCATCAATCCTTATTATTTTTGTTATTATCTCCTCCTTATCATCTTGTTTCATTTGTTTTGTCTGTTCCATTTTTTCATCTACTCTTTCAGTTGGCTCCTTCTCTTCCTGGACATCTTGATCACTCATTGTCCTTTGTTTTATATTTCCCAGCATTCCATCCATGCTCTCTATTTGGTTTATAGTTTCCTTAAAATGTCTTATCAGTGTCTCCCTTGTACTTTGAATTGCCGATGCCATCTCTTCCCAAATTCCACTCCTTTCTCCTTGATGAAACATCTCATTAAATTTTATTGTGTCCCTCTTTTGTCCAATAATCCAAAGACCACATATTCAATCCTATAGTCACTTCTCAAAAAATTCAATATTCTTAGTTCTTTGTATCCCAAAGTTGATCAACGTGTTCCTCTGGATAGTCCCATAAATTTTCCAGAACCTCCTAAGGTCCCTCTATAAATTCAGTCTTGTATTGTAATCTTCAGGGGTCATTTTAATGATAATGTCTTTCTTGTTATCACATTTAAATCCCCAGCAATCAAATGTTTCCAAAATTTCGGGAGTATGTTACTCTTTCTTTCATCAGCAGGTGGCACTCTTAGATTGGATTTCAATATTAACCAGTTTTTCCATTTTTCCACAATGCAAAAATAGTGTTGTTTTTTAAGTAGATAATTCCAGCATTTCAAAATGCCTATCCAAAGCAGTGCCTATCCAATTTGAAAGTTCAATTTTCTGTATTTTAACGATTTTTCTCTCTTTTTCCCTTTAATTCTTATTCCTTCAATTTCAATCTTAAAGTTTTCTCAAAGTGCTAGGTTGCTGCTATTTTTAAAAATAGTTGTGAGCCTCTCTTTTTCTGGATATTCTTTTGGGGTAAAAGTTTGAATAAAAATAATTCTTCTCACCCAGTTCACACACTGTTCATCAAAGTCCACTCCTGCAATGTGCTTAGATGGTCAACAGATGTCCCAGCCTCGTGGCAGGCATCTTCTCCTCATTATGGCACAGAGGGGAAAAAGCCCCAGAGTTCAGCAGGAAAATTGTGATCTCTCCTACGACTTTTCAGAGCGCCCCTCCTTAGCTTCACCGCCCCTACAAGGCGGCTTTGGCTCCTTTCAGAGCCCACAAACAGGGAGAAGCCCTGTTTCTCTGTGACTGGTAATGCTACGAAGCTCCACCACTCTCAGAAGCCTTATTCTCATAATGCCTAATTCTCTAAAGTTACCATTCCTTCTCTAAATAGCAAATTATTTTCATTTAAACTAATTTCTTCTTACAGAAAGAATGGGGCATATTGGTTGCAGAAGGAATACAATCCATGACTTAGAAAAGAAATGAGACATGCGACTTGGAGAAAGAATGAAGACTATATCTTAGAGAATGGTGTGAAGAAACAAAGGTCCATGAAATGTGGCAGAGTCTAAGGGGGAGCAATTGGAGCTTTGCACAATGGTGCTGGCATGACTGGCTGTGGTATAGGCTTGAGAGGGCATTTCTTTGTGGCAGCAGCAGTACTGAAGCTTCAGTAGTGACTTGGGGGCCTTAGGCCCTAGACCTCTAATCAGTCCCAGCCCCAGTACTGTCACCAGTTGTCACTGTGCAAAGCAGCCAAAAGGGCATAAAGTGGGTAGGAGTTAGAGGTAGCAGTCCCCTGCAGTTGTAAATGTGGGTAAGCTGTCAAAATACTGTTGATCATGTAATGATGGTGGTGCTACAATGGCTGTAACTTTGGGTACGGATCATAAGTCCATAAGTTTTTTAGCACTCTCATAATTTTAAACAGTCATTGAATGAATGTTCATAAGAATTACTTATACCTTTTCCATGGAACAGAAAGGAAATATACATAGGCAAAATATGTGCAATGAAAGAGAGGCTACTGGGTACCAGTGTATATATCTGTAGCCACAGTTGTGATTTTTGGTACCGTACGAGAGATCTGCATCCTAAATTCTATGAAAAAAAATTACTTAGTATCTATTGCACAATTAAGCTGCTCATGTAAAAAAAAAAGAAATCCAATAAAGTACAAACCTGATAACCAAAACATGAGGAGTTCAGCACCCTGTTAAGTTTATACATAATAATAATCTTACCTGGCAAAGAGGAATTTATACAGCCCCAAACCTCTCTCTGTAAAGAATAATTTTATTATTACTTAGAAATAAAGCAGAAATTTAAAGAAATTTAAACAAGATAAATATTTATATTGGAAGCATTAGCATATTTAAAAGTAGTGATTAAAGAATCAGGCTAGAAACTTGGAGACCATGAATTAGTCCCACAAATTTATACTTGGTTTTGGAAAAGCTGTAAAAAAATATTTCCGTATACACCATGTCAGAAATTGAGCAGGTTCTGACAGGTTCTGGAGAACTGGTAGCGGAAATTTTGAGTAGTTCAGAGAACTGGCAAATCACCTCTGGCTGGCCCCAGAGTGGGGTGGGAATGGAGATTTTGCAGTATCCTTCCCCTGCCACGCCCACCAAGCCACACCATGCCTACCAAGCCACGCCCACAGAACCGGTAGTAAAAAAATTAAATTCCACCACTGCCCTGAGACCTAATTAAAAAGGTTGTACATACATAGAATATAGAACACAGAATGGCAGAGTTGGAAGCAACTTTGAAGGTGCAACCTACTGTCGAGCAGGATACCTTATACACCAGATAAATGATTGCCCAACCTCTTCTTAAAAACGTCCAGTGAAGGAGCATCCACAATTTCTGGATTCCACTAATTAACTGTTATCTC